>NC_037678.1:96395778-96456950 GCF_003255815.1 Theropithecus gelada
TGAGACAGAGTTTCGCTCTTGTCACTCAGGCTGGAGTGCAGTGGCACAATCTTGGCTCACTTCAACCTCCACCTCCTGGGTTCAAGTGTTTCTCCTGCCTCAGTCTCCTGAGTAGCTGGGATTGCAGGCATGTGTCCACCACACCTGGCTATCTTTTGTATTTTTAGTAGAGACGGGTTTCACCACGTTGGCCAGACTGGTCTCAAACTCCTGACCTCAGGCAATCTGCCCGCCTTGGCCTCCTAAATTGCTGGGATTACAGGTGTCAGCCACCGGCCCTATACAGTATTGTTAAAAATATTGTGTGTGACACAAAAGTTTTACTATATATTGACTGCAGCCCATCACAGGGATCAGGAGAGGAATTTTCCACTTTTGGTGTCATGATGGTACTCAAAATGTTCAGGATTTTGGAGCATTTCGGATTTGGGATTTTGGGATTAGAGATGCTTAACCTGTACACACATACAGTATAATATTATTGATATGGTTTGACTGTGTCCCCGTGGAAATCTTAACTTTAATTGTATCTCTCAGAATTCCCACATGTTGTGGGAAGGACCAAGGGGGAGGTAATTGAATCATGGGAGCTGGTCTTTCCCCTGCTATTCTCATGATAATGAAGAAGACTCACAAGATCTGATGGGTTTATCAGGGGTTTCCACCTTTGTTTCTTCCTCATTTTCTCTTGCCGCCACCATGTAAGAAGAGCCTTTCGCCTCCTGCCATGAATCTGAGGCCTCCCCGGCCACATGGAACCGTAATTAAACCTTTTTTTTTGTTCCCAGTTTTGGGTATGTCTTTGTCAGCAGTGTGAAAACAAACGAATACAATTATTTGTCCATAAGAGGTAATGAAGTGTTGACATATACTACAATATGGGTAAACTTTCAAACCACTATGCTAAGTGAAAGAAGCCACACACAAAAGGCCACATATTATATGATTTTATTTTATTTTTTTTTTTTTTTTTTTTTTTTTGAGACGGAGTCTCACTCTGTCACCCAGGCTGGAGTGCAGTGGCCGGATCTCAGCTCACTGCAAGCTCCGCCTCCCGGGTTCAACGCCATTCTCCTGCCTCAGCCTCCCAAGTAGCTGGGACTACAGGCGCCTGCCACCTCGCCCGGCTAAGTTTTTTGTATTTTTAGTAGAGACGGGGTTTCACTGTGTTAGCCAGGATGGTCTCGATCTCCTGACCTCGTGATCCGCCCGTCTCGGCCTCCCAAAGTGCTGGGATTACAGGCTTGAGCCACCGCGCCCGGCCGGTTCAGGCATTTCTTAAGTCATGAGCTAGTACATTGCTCGTGTCCACAAATGTGTCATGGTCTCGGACGATGTAGTTCAAGCCTTGCTTTCCTGTAGCTTAGTTAAAAAAGAAACTGAAATTAGTGATTCTAGAGTGACCTTACAGTTAAACCTGATTAAATTAGATAAATTTAGAATAAGCTCCTAGGATTTTTAAGGCCTTAGTTGTTTGAGTAGGTGACACACATTCAAGTGGGACAAATGTCCACGCCCTCCAGGGTGACAGCACAGATGTCCCTCCTACTCCGGGCTGCCTCGGAGGCCCACGTCCTGGCTCTCTTAGCATCCTTTGAGGCTGGTTGATGTGTATGTAAACAGAGGCATCTGTGTTCTCCCCATTTTTACCTCACACCCATGGTGGCGTCCATACCGAGGCCCTTGGCTTTGCTGCTGAGCAGGATAGTTGGACAGCGTTTATGTCTGCATGTGCAGAGCTTCCTTAGTTTTTTTGGCTGAATGTTATTGCCTGGATGCTGCACACTTATCTCATGGAACCAGTCCCCTTCTGAAGGACATTTAGATAATGTCCAATTTTTCTCTCTTGACAGTAGAAAAAGGCTGCACCTGACACATACTTCATTATCCACACACGCAAGGGGCATCTCTCAGATGAATTCTCTATTTTTTTTTTCCCGAGATGAGGTCTCTCTCTGTCACCCAGGCTGGAGTGCAGTGGCACAATCACAGCTCACTGCAACCTCTGCCTCCTGGGCTCAAATTATCCTCCCACCTCAGCCTCCCGAGGAACTGGGACCATAGGTGCACACCGCAATGCCCGGCTAATATTTAAATGTTTTGTAGAGATGGGAGTCTTGCTGTGTTGCCCAGGGTGGTCTTGACCTCCTGGGCTCAAGTGATCCTCCCACCTCGGCCTCCCAAGATGAATTACTGGAGTGGGATTTCTGGATAGGAGGAATGTGTTTTTCCCTTGGCCAGATGCAGCCCACGTGTCCCCACAGAATCACACCTGTCTACAACACCCGGCTGCCTTCCAGGCCTTCACTCTCATGCACACACCGACATAGGGCCCTATCCAGCCTTGGGTTCTGGATCCAGCACTCTGGCAGGTGAAGTGACTCCTCGATGTAGGTGTCATGGGGGTTTAGTGCCAGGAGGGACCCCAGAATTGCCTAGTGCCACACCTTTGCAATGTCCAGCGAAGCTGAGGCTCACCTGAGATTGCCCGTGAGGATTGGCACAGGTCTGGGTGTGGGCTTAGGTCACCAGGCTGCAGTAGAACAGCAGGCTTATTCTCCTGACCTGTCCTCCCCCTGCCGTGTTTCACCTGGTCCCTGTGTTCCCACACACCTGCCAGTACCACTTGCGTCACTGTTTCCTGCAGATTTTGAAAATCAGGAAAAAAAAGTTTATAAAAGCAAGGGCCAGGGATGGTGGCTGACACCTCTAATCATAGCACTTTGCGGGGCTGAGGTGGGAAATGGCTTGAGGCCAGGAGTTCAAGACCAACATGGGTAACACAGAGACATAGTGTCTCTATAAGAAGTTTTTTTTTTCTTTTCTTTTTTCTTTTTTTTTTGAGATGGAGTCTCGCTGTGTCGCCCAGGCTGGAGTGTAGTGGCGCCATCTCGGCTCACTGCAAGCTCTGCCTCCCAGGTTCATGCCATTCTCCTGCCTCAGCCTCCTGGGTAGCTGGGACTATAGGCGCCCACCACCACACCTGGCTAATTTTTTGTATTTTTAGGAGAAACGGGGTTTCACTGTGTTAACCAAGATGGTCTTGATCTCCTGACCTTGTGATCCACCTCAGCCTCCCAAAGTGCTGGGATTATAGGCGTGAGCCACCGCACCCGGCCAGAAGTTTTTAAAAATTAATTGGGCATCGTGGCTCACGCCCTTGTCCCAGCTACCTGGAAGGCTGAGGCAGGAGGATCACTTGAGCCCAGGAATTCAAGGCTGCAGATGAGCTGTGATCAAGCCACTTCACTTTAGCCTGGGCAACACAGTGAGACTGTCTCCAGAAACCAAAAAAACCCGGAAGGGTGGAAGCAGCACGTGTGACCCTGTATGCTGCATTTGACAAACCCTGCTTTGCTCTTACCGTGTTCACAGAGCGCTCAGGGAATCCAGGAACTACTGGATGTTGCTAAACAGGACATTCCATTCGACTTCTGGAAGGCCACCCCTCTGGTCCTCAAGGCCACAGCTGGCTTACGCCTGTTACCTGGAGAAAAGGCCCAGAAGTTACTACAGAAGGTGAGCCTGGCCATTCCCCAGTGCCATTAGCCAGCCCCCAGGACCTACTGATGACTAAAAACACCTGCTGTCTCACCAGTGCTGCACCATTAGGCAGGACACAGATGCTTCTGAAGAAAAGTTTGCAGCATCACTTTTAGGTGGAGGGATGGTGGGCAGATGATACTTTGTTCCTTGTGACATTTAAGGTTATTCATGTTTTCTAGAGTGAATCTGTGTTTTATAGGAAGGAAAGCAGCTTGATTTTAGAAGTGTACTGTGGGCTGGGCGCAGTGGCTCATGCCTGTACTCCCAGTACTCTGGGAGGCCAAGGCGGGCAAATCATTTGAGCCCAGGAGTTCAAGGCCAGCCTGGCCAACATAGCAAGACCCCATCTCTACCAAAAACACAAAAATTAGTTGGGCGTTGTGGCGCATTCCTGTCATCCCAGCTACTTAGGAAGCTGAGGTGGGAGGATTGATTGAGCCCAGGAGGTCAAAGCTGCACTGAGCTGGTGATTATGCCACTGCACTCTAGCCTGGGCAGCAGAACAAGACCTTGTCTCAAAAAAATAAATAAAAATAAATAAAAGTGCATGGTGCCTTCAAGGGACTTGATCCTGGTCAGAAGTTGGTGTGTGCTGAGCCCCGGTGCTGCAGCTGAAGCCTGCTTGTTCCCCATGGCAGCTGCTCATCCTGCTCCTGGTCTGATGCTCATACATGACTGTCGAAGAGGCCCTGTGGCCTCTCCCAGTCCCGGCACGTCAGGGCCAGTGTGTCCCCAGCCGCCCAGCATTCCGCACTGGGTCCTCCTCACCCTCTGTGCTGCCTCCACCCATTTACTTGTGGGAGGAGGGCACAGGGCACGCCTGTCAGGGTCCCTCACAGGTTTGGATTGTGGGGCATGCGTGCAGGTGGGGTGTGCAGAGGTGCTGAAGCTTCTGTGGGTAGATTTTGCTGAAAGGTGGGCAAGAAAATACCCCCAGAGGCCAGGGCCCTGGTGAAGGTTGCTGTCTGCCTTGGAGGACTTCCGGCTCCTTTATCTCACATCCCAAAGCAGGGCAATGTTTAGAGCCCAGCAGGCCCAGTGTGCCCCAGCTTCCCCCAGTCTGTGCAGCCCCCAGAGCCCTTCTGAGCCCCAGCTGGCTTAGGACAGGGTCTCCAGGGCAGCATGGGCCTCAGCGAGCCCTGGCGGTAGATTAACTTGCAATGGATTAGAGAGGCCTGAACAGACTCGCAGAACATTGGCAGGTGCCCCTGGGGTTTCGTTACTGCCTGCCAATAGCATGATGCAAAACCCTTGACCATAAATTCTAAAGGATGAAGAAAGCTGATCTGAGTGCAGTGGTATTTGCAACTAATTGATCACAACCAGTTACAGATTTTTTTGTTCTCCACCCACACTGCTTCACTTGACTGACTAGCTAGCTAGCTAAATAAATAAATATATTCATTCATTCATTCTAAAGGATGAATTAATGTCTCTCTTTACATTTAGGTGAAAGAAGTGTTTAAAGCATCGCCTTTCCTTGTAGGGGATGACTGTGTTTCCATCATGAACGGAACAGATGAAGGTAAAGTGTCTGGAAGCGCCTCTGTACGGTAGGGCTGTGCAGTGAGGTGGGCGGGAGCGATCCTGCTGCTTCTAACCATCCCCCACCCCGCCCCGTGTGGGAGCCTCCTCCCCTGTCAGGTGCTCAAGTGAAGAATCATGGCTGTTACAGCCCTGTTCTGAGTTACAATTGACATGTCACAAAAGGGTCTTTTTGGGGTCATTGTCAGAGACAGATTATCTTGACCAACCCCAAACCTGGCACGAATGGAGCTTCTAAAAAACATCGTGTTTTTAGTTTTAAGAACATTTGGAGAGAATCTCCAGTTGCCGCCACTTTTAGAATGTTGTTGCATTGTTAATTCTAAGAGACATTTAAGGTTCCTCACTGGCTCCTGATGGGTCTTCAATATGACCTTGAGAATGAGTGTGTATGGAGGAGGAAGGGGAGCACTGCGTTCTTTTTCTGCTTCTTCCAAAAAGAGGAGGCCAGTAATAACCAGAGGAGAGAAGCGGCGTTTGGTGAAGTGCTTTAGGATTCAGTTTGCTGTCTCCCGGACAGTCGGCCGGAAGCTGCTGGATGCATTTACGAGAAATGCTCCTCTCTGCCGATGATCCAAAGGCTGGGTGTAGTGCAGAAGTGATCCCTTCGTGCTCCCCAGATCTGAAAATTGTCATTTAACGGTCCTGTGCGTTATGCTCTCAGCATCTCAAGTGATTAAAATAATGCCTGTGACACTCTCTTGTAGGCGTTTCGGCGTGGATCACCGTCAACTTCCTGACAGGTGTGTGCGCACTGCATCGCAGAGGCTAGCCACCACAGACGCCTGCGGAGGGCTCGGCCAGGCCTTTCGAGAGCAGGAGCCTCATTTCTGCTCTTTAAGATAACCCCTCAGGGTTTGGCAATGTTGCTGACTGACCATAGGGTGTTGGGGATGGATGGGGTCAGCCATCTGACTCACAGGTGTAGATGCTAGGAGTGGGGTGCTTCTCTGCAGATCTGGGGCATTTTTCTCCCAGCACAGCCCCTGCCCTGTCGCCTGCAGAACATCCACCAGGACCCCCATCCTCTCATTTCTAAGAGAAGTAATGAATCAAACCAGTCATATCTTCCAATACTGAATGTGATGTGAACGCTATTCACCTTCTAATTAGATTCCTCTGTTGTAGGTGGAACAGGGAACGGAAACATCTGTTTTTAGAAACAAGTGACAAGGAGTCAGTTTTCTTAGCACATGTGGATTTTTGTCCCTTTGCTGGAATTATGGGAAAGAGCAGTGGTTCTGATGTATGTACAAAAAGGAAAGAAGTTTCCTGTCAGGTTTGCCCATTTGCCACTTTGGGGGATAGAAATGTTAGGAGGTGGGTTGGGAGCCTCCGCCTGAGATGCTCTGGGGAGTGGAGACGGGCTGATCAGAGCAGGGCCCAGCTCTTCCTGGGAGCTAGGCGAGCGGGCTCCCTCCCAGTTGATACGGCAGTTTCAGTATCTCCCCTGAAGGTTCGTGCTGTTCCGTCAGGATCCAAATTAAACCACAGCTGGTGGAGCCATTACTCTTGTCCCTTAGATGTATAGTGTATCCTTAAATGGAGATTTGTCAGTAGTTGAGCTACTTCTCTGTCTTGTTTTTCTTTTCCCTGAGGGCTTGGCGTTCACCCTGGCTTTTCTGCTGTTCTCGCCATCTTACTAATGCCCCATGCTGTTTTTGCTTGCTGTGCTCCAGGCAGCTTGAAAACTCCAGGAGGGAGCAGCGTGGGCATGCTGGACTTGGGCGGAGGATCCACTCAGATTGCCTTCCTGCCACGCGTAGAGGTAACGAGCCCCTGCCGACCACACGCTCTTCCCACCCCGAGGCCACCCCCCGCATGGGGGTGCAGGGTGGGGCCTGCTGAGGTGCTGCGGGGTGGGGTTGGCCAGGCCTCTGGACCCCTGCGGTCATTTCCTCATCTGAGAGCTGGACTCACTCACAGATGATGTTTCTGGCTTGGAGTTTTAATTCCACCAGGAAAAAAGCCAAAAACAGAAATTTGGTCTTTAGAGGGGTGATAAATTAGAGAATAACTAGAAACGTTTGGGCCAGAGGGTGTGAAGTGCTGCCTCCCTGCCCTTCAGGGTTCCAAAAGGAACAAGAGCAGAAAGAAGATTTCGTCCAATTCGTAGGTTGGGAGGGAGCTTCCAACCTTTTCAATGAAAACACTTCCCATTGAGGCGTCTGCTGCTCTAAAAACAGTTCCCTCCTCACCCACTCATCCTCCTGTTGTGGGTAGTTTTCCATGGTAGGGTGGGCTTGTAGGTACTGATATGATCGTCGTCGTGGCTGTGCCGTGTTTGTCAGCATGGGAGGGGTTGCCTGTGGGAAGGAGGCACCGTTCTTCACTGGGATGTTGGCTCCTTGTTGCCTGCTCCTGTCTCGCAACCAGCAACCTAGTGAACAGCTCCTTTAATTGGCTGCACCTGACCATCCCCTTTCTTTCAAATGAATTCAGTGGGTGGAGGAGAATTTTCTAGAAAGACCAGCAGCAAGCATAGTTACCCTCGTTCTTCCCCAGGGCACCCTGCAGGCCTCCCCACCCGGCTACCTGACGGCACTGCGGATGTTTAACAGGACCTACAAACTCTATTCCTACAGGTCTGCTTTCGGGAATAGGCGTGGGGAGGCGCCATGGGGCGGGTGTGTAGCTCCTGGGGCCTCACATGGCCCTCTTGAGGTCATGGATGGCAGATCCTGGTATTCCTGTGCTGGGAATCCACCCAGACCTCTCTGTCCTCCTCCTCCCACCTCCTCTGTCCTCCTTTGTCCTTTAATTTGTCTACAGTATAGCATATTCCTCCTTGTGTGCTTATTCTGTTCTGCTTTGGAGAAGGTTTGAGAAGTGGGAGGAACCAGGGCTGCACAGGAGTGTTCCGGGCCACCTTTTGCCATGTGCAGGCTTCAGTTGATTCTTGTTACAAAGCAGGAGCATCCCAGACTGGGGTCGAGTCAGTCCCACTCGCCACAGTGTCTGCAGCTCCTGGATGAGCTTCTGCCATATGATAGGCCCTCGTGTGTTGAATTAATTAGCTAAGTTTCTTCAACTGACAGAAAGAGGCTTTTAGAAGGAGCAGAGAAGCTCACTAACTGCCTTGCTGCAAGCTCCCCCTTCCCCACTCGGGCTGGGTCTCAGAGGTGAGCCTGCCGTGCCCTGTACCTGCCATGGCAGCTGCCCTCACTAAGGTGTCGTTCCCACAGCTACCTCGGGCTCGGGCTGATGTCGGCACGCCTGGCGATCCTGGGCGGCGTGGAGGGGCAGCCTGGTGAGTGGACATGTTGCCCCGGGCCGGCTCTTGCAGTCTCTGCCCTCCATTGTCAGCGGGAATGAGGAGCCCCTCGGGAGGGCGGCAGCTTGGCCCTGGGGGAGAGGTCCCTCCTCCCCTTCCGCCCCACTGCTGTCCTGCTGCACGCTAGGCACCCGGCCGGGCCAGGGCATGCGAGTGGAGGGCTGTGCTGCAGATCTTGTTGGTGGCAACCTGATGGGGCAGGAACCCAGGGTGGTGGTGTACCTGTCCACGTTCCAAGGTATTTCTTTCTTTATTTTGGGACAATATCTCACTCGCTCTGTCACCCAGGCTGAAGTGCAGTAACATGATCCCAGCTCACTGCAGCCTCTGCCTTCCAGGTTCCAGCAATTCTCATGCCTCAGCCTCCCCAGTAGCTGGGACTACAGATGTGCACCACCACACCCAGCTAATTTTTGTATTTTTAGTAGAGACGGGGTTTCACCATGTTGGCTAGGCTGGTCTCGAAATCCTGCCTTCAAATGATTGCCTGCCTTGGCTTTCCAAAGTGCTGGGATTACAGGCGTGAGCCACGACACCCAGCCCCAAGTTATTTTTTAAAAGATGCTGGTGAAATCCCTTCTGAAGCACTGAGCTGAAACTGAGGGAACCAGGGAACTGCACACTCATTCCCTACGTTGGGAGCCAGCTTTAGGGATGTGAAGACAGAACCTTGTTCAGACAGCACAGGAGGGCCGTGGGGTGGGTGCTCGGCTCTTGCCATCGGGAAAGGTTTTCTCTCTCGCTCATGATTCCAGCCTTGCAAGAACATCCCTCCTCCCTTGCTTTGCGAAGGGTCATGAAATGTGGGCTTGGCCCTTCCTGAGATGTGGAGTTGGCCTGGGGACGCAGCCTGCATCAGGGCCAGGGCCTCTGCTGCTTACAATGGGCATCACAACGGGCATGGACTTAGGAGATCTCAGGATTGCCATGGTCTGCTTCAGGGTCGGGGGCACGGCCCTGAGGCTGGTGGCACCTATCTTCCCTGATGGAACTGACCAGGCCACAGAGGCCTTCCCAAGGCCTTAGTGTCTGATGTGTGTATGAGGCGCTCAGCAGCGCCCACGTGTGCTCCCGCCAAATGCCCTTACCTCAGCCCCGAGTGCCCCATTGGCCCAGCACCCCTGCCCACCTCTTCCAAGGGCCTGGTATCTGACAGAGTAGGTTGTTCAACTAGAATTTTCATTCTCCCAGGCATGCCCTACTTCAGTTCTTTCTTTCAAATCTTGGTGTTTATCTTCATAATGGTATTTCTTTTGTTGCAAACAAAAACCATGTCTATGTCTCAGAAACACCTGCAGCCCTTATTCTGGGACCAAAAAACACCTATTATTTAGCCAATGAGAAAAGCCAGGTACCTCTTTGCCCCTTGTGGTTCCCAGGGAGTCGCGGTTCAGACACTGAGTCGTCTCCCACCCAGCAGAGCAGCAAGAAGGTCTCCTCGTCAGGCTGTACAAAGTGCCTGTTTTGGACACTTGGGGGCTGTGAGGACCCAGGAGAATGAGTCTCTCTGTTTTGTTACTGGTTATTGCATAACAGACCCCCCCAAGTAGAGTGAAAGAACAGCAAACAGCAGTCACGGCTGGAATCTCATGGCTGACCACACAGGCTCATCTGGGTGGCACCTCTGCTGGGGTTCTGGGGATCTGTGCACGTGCCTGTGGCTGTGGTGGCAGTCTAGATCCCCCCGCTGGGGTCCTGGGGGTCTGTGCAGGTGCATATGGCTGTGGCAGCTGTCTAGACCCCCTTGCTGGAGTCCTGGGGGTCTGTGCAGGTACATGTGGCTGTGGCAGCTGTCTAGATCCCCCACTGGGGTCCTGGGAGTCTGTGCAGGTGCATACGGCTGGGGCAGCTGTCTAGACTGGGTCTGTGCACGTGCCTGTTGCTGGGCGGCTATCTAGAGCCTGGGCGCTCTTCCACATGGCCTCGCCCCAGCAGAGCAGCCTGGGATGCTTTTGCAGTGGCTTCAGAAAAGGAAGGCTACCCTGAGGCCACCATTTCCTGCCCATTCCATCAAGGAAAGCAGGCCCAAGCCAGAGTCCGGGGATGGGACCAGCAGCTTTTGGTGGGACAACAGCCTGCCATCCTCGAGCATGATGCTGGGGCCAGCCCTGGGACCAATATGCTTCCTTTGCTGGTTTTGAGCCCCCGGCTTGTGTGTATTGGAGCAGCAGATTCCATTCAAGGCATGGTGGCACTTGGCGGCACTTGTCCTGGCCCTGCCACCAACCTACCAGCTATTCACTGCCTCAGTCACCTATAAAACTGGGAGATGATGGCTCCCCTCCTAAGAGGACTGTTGTCACACTTCACTGAACAGCCCTTGGCCCAGTACCTGGCACCCAACATGCCCAGGGCCATGGGCTGGGCATGGTCCTGGTAGCGGTGTGCTTCCTGGCTGAAGAGGCTTTGCTGCCACTTCCCAGGGAGGAGTTGCCTTCCCAGTGGACCTGGAAGCCACTCAGGTTCCCCCATCCAGTGTCAAGCCAGGGCCTCCATGACTCCTGGCTCGGCCCTAGTCCATGGCAGTGATATACCTTCCTTTCTCTTTCCTTTTTAATCTCTGTTTCAGCTAAGGATGGAAAGGAGTTGGTCAGCCCTTGCTTGTCTCCCAGTTTCAAAGGAGAGTGGGAACACGCAGAAGTCACATACAGGGTTTCAGGGCAGAAAGCAGGTATGGGAAAGGTTGCTGCTTGTTGGGTTCTGCGGGAGAGACTGGCGGCCTCCTCTCCCCCTTGCCTTTCCCACATCCCATGGGACGCTCCACAGGAGGCTCCTGACCTCTCCTTGAAGAGCCTGTACCTGCCCTGGAAGTGAAGGTGGTTCGGCTGCAGGGGCCTGTGCCTGTGCTGAGAGCTGGTTCCTTCCCTCTGCCTCTGCTCAACACTCCCCTGACTATCACCAGAAGCTTCCTCCTGAGGGCTGATTTCCTAACAGGCCTGCAGGGAGGAAGGACTGGACCAGCTCGGGGCTCAGATGCAGGACTGGGGCTGGGAGCCCAGGCACTCTGTGCTGTGCTGGGAGGGAGTGAGGGAGGATCTGCTCCTACCTATCCTGCTCGAGGCCATGGAGCCCACTCTTGTCCACTGGCCCTGGGCAGGCTCTGGTGCTCTGCACCCTTGCAGTTTCTTCTGAGAGAAATGTTCAAACACCACTCCCAGACTGGGCACTCAGCATGAGGAGTGCGTGCCTTCAGGTCCCTCCAACTCAGTCACCCACTGGTGCATGTGCTGGGGGGCCGCATCAGGCACAGCAGAAGTGCGCAGCTGCGTTCCACAGGAGGAGCCAGACAGTGAAGCTCATTGGAAAGGCCTTCCAGGAGAAATAACATGGGGGTGGGGGTCTGAGAGGGCGACTGCAGCTGTAACTAGGACAGCCAAGGACGGCCTCGTGGGGTAACATGGGATCTAAGACAGGAGGTGGTTTAAAGGAACTGCACAGATCTGAAGCAGCAGCACCCCAGGCCGGGCAAACAGCACACACCGGGGCCCTCTGGCAGCTGCTGTGTTTAATGAACGAGGAGGAAGTGGTGTGGCTTGGCGAGGGACAGCAGGAGGAAATGAGATCAAAGGGTCAGAGCGTGGGTCTATGGACCATGGGAACCCTGGAAGCACTCGGAAGGACGGGGCCTGGTGGAGCAGGACTGGGAAAGCCGGGAAGCCGGGTCAAGGTGTGGGGTGTAGAGGCGCCCTCAGATGTCCACATGGTCCATTGGCCTCCGGGGTCCTCTGTTCCTGCTCTCCCCTAAGCCATAGGAGCTGGGCTTCCGCTTCCTTATCTATGACATAGGGAGGGTGCAGGCCCCCCGAGGAGGTGGGATGCAGGCCTGGCAGAGGGGGGATGCAGGGCAGATGGTCCCGACAGGCCAGAGGCCGGCTGGTATCAGGCATCAGCAGCCTCCTCCTCAGAGTCCAGGTCTGCGGCTGCTTCGTGCCCACAGTCTTCGCTCCCTGCCCCGGGACCAACAGTGCCCTGGCTCCTGAGGGCTGCTTTGGACCTGTGTGGGGAGAAGCCCCAACTTGGGGTGGGGTCTTAGGGGCTTCTGGACCTGCCTTTTCCTGACCATTCAGGTCAGGGTCTCAAGTCCCCTGGGAGGGGCCCCAAGCAGCTGTGAGGCCTGGTGCTCGGAGCCCACTGACTGCTAGCCTTGTGCTTGTCCCCAGTGGCAAGCCTGCACGAGCTGTGTGCTGCCAGAGTGTCAGAGGTCCTTCGGAACAGAGTGCACAGGACGGAGGAAGTGAAGCATGTGGACTTCTATGCATTCTCCTACTACTACGACCTTGCAGCTGGTGTGGGCCTCATAGGTAAGGGGGCCCAGATGGGCTGAGCAGGAAGTTCGGGGCGGCGTGGAGGGCGTGTGCTCCCCAAGGCAGAGGGCCGGTGTCCGGCAAGCAACCCTGTTGCCACATCGCAGCAGGAGGCCAGAAGTAGATTTGGGAAGGCGTCTCGTCCTAAGTAGGAAAAGATCAGTTCTTGGAGCCCTTCAGTAAAACCTCGTGGCTGGTGACTTGCTGTTGATTCCAGTTCTTGCTAGAAGGCAGGTCCTGCCCTGCACTGGCCCACATTGTCTCCTGGCTACAGGAGGCCTCCTGTGACCTGCGGGTGGCTGCCCTGTCCCCGTGGGAGGGATCAGCTCACTGAATGTGGAGTCTCTCCGACTCACCCTGCACAGCCCAGGAAGCCAGATTAGGGCAGAAAAGGGTATTCAGAGTTTGCTGAGGCTGGTGGTGGTCAGGCTGTGTGGGGACTTTGGAGGGGGTTGCAGAGTCACTACCATGGGGAGAACATCAGAATGTATGGCCTGTGGTAAGGATAAGAACACTACTGTTTTAAATAAGCTAACACAGTGCTGGCTCTCTGGGCCCCGCGGCCTCCGGTGGGTGTCTGTGCTGACAAAGCTACCGCTGACCGGCCTGGGTGGAAGATGGGTGGTCAAGGTGGAAGGCCACCAATAAACCACCCCTCACTTTATTTTTCAATAACTTTTCTTTTTTTTTTTTTTACATTTGGGAAACTGAAACCAGAATACTGTTGCTGAGCTCAGTGCTATGGCTTCAGGAAACATTTCCATTTCTCTACTTTTATTTTTCTTAACTTAAAATTTTACTCAATTTGGGGCCCTGGGTTCCTGGTGAGCTTTCTCGGGCGACACTGCAGGGTTGGGATGTGGGGTAACCCTCTCAGCCCCCAAGCCCACCCCACGCCACATCACCCAGAAGCTGCCCTCAGAGCATGTGAGTGGCCGTCTACAGCTGGAAGGCCTGCCTCAGAAGCCAGTCAGTGCCTTGGGGCTCTCGGGCCGGCGTTCCCCGTGCCAGCCTCGTGTCTCAGTGGCATCGCCAGCCTCACGGTGCTCCTGCAGACTGGATGTTGTGTCCCCCACAGATGCGGAGAAGGGAGGCAGCCTGGTAGTGGGGGACTTTGAGATCGCAGCCAAGTACGGTGAGTGATGCTACGGGGGCCATCTCAGCAGGTGCAGGTGCTGCATGGTGCTCGTGACGCAGGCGCTGGCCCTGACTCTCCTGGGTGTAGCCCCTCCTAAACGGTGGCCACAGGCAGGGGCCTTGGCGGCCCCAGCTGAGAAAGGACCACCGTCCTCGTCCCACCCCCATGGGGTCGTGAGGAACTGGGTCCCTCGATTCCACTTCCTCTGATGCCATTTTACTGCTACTAGGGTAATCCCAAGAGTGATTTCCCCTGGGATGTCCCAGTAAGTTCATGATTGTCACACAACCCTTAAGAAGCCGAGGCCCTGCAGAGTGGAGCCTGGGATGTGGGGTGAAGGGCTGTCCCCGGGGTCGCAGGTGACTAGTCCAGCAGAACCTGTGCCACACACCTCGCCCCTCCACCGTCTCCTTCATGCCTGGTCCAGCAAGCAAGCCTTGGCGAACATCTCCTGCTCTTGGTTGCCCTTCCCAATGTGTGGGTCCAAAGAGCTGAACTTTGTACATCTTTCCAGAAAAAGTACTACCCTTCCCCTCCCCCAAAAGTGGCTTTTTTTATAAAGCTTTTGTGTCATTTTCCCAGTTGTGCCCTTGGACACTGGGTATCCACAACTACAGCAGGAAAAGGCTTTGAGCCATAATCCCAGGACAGTTCTTGGTGGATTTGACCTTCCTCAAAGAGCAGGAGTGGATTTTTCTGAGCTGGTTTTGGTGTTTTCTTTCCCCAGAAAGCTTACGTTTTATTCAGGTTGACACCTGGGAGAGGTGTCCAGGGTCTTAGATGTAGAAATGTGGCTTGGGAGACGTTGGCCCATGACCCTAACACCAGGTGTGAAGTCCCCTTGGAGCCCAGACCCAGTGGCAGCCGAGGTTGCTGCCCACCTGCCTGTGCTGTGCACTAGGCGCCTTCTGCGCTCAGCTGCAGTCTTGTCTGTGAATCCGGAGTGCGGAGCCAGCGGGTGCCTGTAGTGGGTGGAATTGGGGTCTGCACTTGCCCCTCCGCCCCTGGGTGGGAGTCACCTGGAGCCTGAAGGGATGTGTCTCATCCCCAGTGTGTCGGACCCTGGAGACACAGCCACAGAGCAGCCCCTTTGCGTGCATGGACCTCACCTACGTCAGCTTGCTACTCCAGGAGTTCGGCTTTCCCAGGAGCAAAGTGCTGAAGGTAAGGGTGCCCTCAGGGCACACCCTAGCCCCTTTATGGAGTGAGGGGCCTGGAACCACTTCTCTAGTTAGTGGGGTTGTGTCCCCCAGCCCATCCCTGGCTTCCAAGGAGCCGCAGCCTCTGATGCACAAGCCTTTCCTGTCTGCGTGATGGTCCCCTCTCCCTCTCTGTCTTTTCAAGCTCACTCGGAAAATTGACAATGTTGAGACCAGCTGGGCTCTGGGGGCCATTTTTCATTACATCGACTCCCTGAACAGACAGAAGAGTCCAGCCTCATAGCGGCCGAGCCAACCCTGTCCCCGTCAGCAGTGTCTGCATAAATCCTCCTGTCCTGGACGTGACTTCATCCTGAGGAGCCACAGTACAGGCCGTGGTGGCACTTTCTGCACACTGACTCTGGGACTTGCAGAAGGCCTGGTGCTGCCCTGGCATCAGCCTCTTCCAGTAACATCTGGCCAGAGGGCTGTCTGGACCTGGGCCCTGCCCAATGCCCCCTGCCTGCCTGGGCTCCAAGTGGGCAGGACCAGGACAGAACCACAGGCACACACTGAGGGGCAGCATGGTTCCCTGCCTACCCCATCCCCGTGCCCCGTCCGCGGGGCTGTGGCTGCTGCCATGCGTGTGCCTGTGATGGGAGTCTTGTCTCCCAACCTGTCAGTTTCCTCCCTAGGGCAGATCTCCCCTTCCTGCGAGAGTCTGGGAGGTGGTGCAGGCTGTCCTGGCTGCTCTGGGGAAGCCAAGGGACAGCCATCACACCTCTGAGACAGTGGGTCTGGGCGGCACCACTGGCAACTCTGGACTTGAGCGTGTTTGCCTCTTCCTTGGGTATGAATGTGTGAGTTCACCCAGAGGCCTGCTCTCCTCACACCCTGTGTGGTTTGCGGTTAATGATGGAGGGAGACACCTCCTCACGGATGGCAAGTGCCCACTCTTCAGGGAATCTCCCAGCATGGGCGATGCCAGGCGTGAGCTGCTGTAAACAATTTGTGGCTGTGCTGCTTGAGTGACGTCTCTGTCATGTGGGTGCCAAGTGCTTGTGTAGAAACTGTGTTCTGAGCCCCCTTTTCTGGACACCGACTGTGTCCTGTGAATGTATCGCTACTGTGAACCGTTGCCGCCTAGCCAGGGCCATGTCTTAGACGCAGCTGTGCTGCGGGTCGGCTGAGCCACAGTCCCAGAACCAAGCTCTCGGTGTCTCGGGCCACAGTCCATCCACCTCGGGCTGACCCCACCTCCTCCATGGACAGTGTGAGCCCCGAGCTATGCGTCCTGCTCAGTGTGGCATGGGTGCCCAGGGCCGAGCCCGCCCCGCTGCTTCAGTGAATGTATAGTGCCCGGCACGAGCCGAACCTCATGTGTTCTACTCCCAATAAAAGGTTGACAGGGGCTTCCCCTCCTCTGGGCTTCCTCTCGTTGAGTGACAGCAGTACTTGCCCACCTGGCACCTGAGATCCCTGTTTACTAAAGCTTAGAAAAACTGCCAAACGGGGTGGTGTATTTCCAGTCCTGTCGACGTCCCTCCTGAGGACGCAGCAGTGGAGGGCCCCTGGGGGCCGGGGCTGGTGAAGGGTCTGGCTAATGGCCCCAGCCCTCCCAGCGTCTGTTGAGCACAGAGCTCCTCCCGTGCCAGGCCAGCAACCCACAGCATGGCCAGGCAAGGCCTGGGCACATCACCTCGGGTGAGCTGCAAGTCTGCACGTCATTGTGTTCAGCAAGGATCTGGTTTTGGTCTGGAAGCGTCCCAAAGGTGTTGCATGCCAGGGAAACTGCAGACCAGCCCATACCCTGAGTGCTTGTGCCTGAAGCCCCCGCAACCAACTGTGACAGGAGGACAGGGTCTGGCCCTAGGGCCTCCCAGGGCGCAGCGAATGCTGATGGAGCCACGTGGTAGAGGCCTGCGCAGAGCAGGAAAGGACAGACGAAAAGAGGAACAGTTTCCTCCCTCCCAGAGCCCGGGCCTCACAGTGGGCAGGGGCAGGAGAGGGGTCTGGGCGGAAACCTTCCTGAGGTCTGAGCAGCTGTGTACCTGCAGGGCACTTGGGGAAGGGACGAAGGGAGGATGGCCACGCTGCACACCAGTGCGGCCCCAACCCTGGAGGCTGGAGGGAGACCCTGGGACAGGAATGAACCCCTCAGAGAACTGGAGCCAGCTATTCTCTGCCTAGCAGTCTCCTCAAAACGTAAACCTTGGGGGAAGAGGTCTGGAGGTCAGCGTATGACACAGGCTGAGAAACCGCAGGAGAGATGGTCCCTCAACGAGTCAAAAGTCGCATTAGGACCAGGGCTAGGAAGCTTGCTTCTGGCGGGCATGACAAGGCCTATCCTCCCCACGCTCACCGCCCCGGCCTGGGCTGGGTCCCCGCCAGCACCTTCACTTCCCTAATATCCACTAGCTTAAATATTTAAAGAACTCCGGAGGCTGAGAATCAAACGCATGAAGGTAAAGCCAAAATCAATTTGGTCCATTTAAAGAAGGTCGGTGACCTCATGCCTGAAAAAGGCAAACAACTGGAAGTTTTCCAAAAGTGCACCAAATAAGTCATGGAATATTTCTGGGCCCGGCAAATTATGCAAGTCATTTCTCTCTGAGTGTCTTTTGTGATAATGAAGTAGGCTCTCATTTGTCAAAAATAGCTACACATGCACATCGTAAAAGAAGCAAACTAGGATTGCTTGAAAATTCTGTTCCCTCAGAGGATGTGTGCATTGACGAGCTCAGACAGGTCTCACGCACCCCAACGCCACCCCAGCCCACGTACCCCAGGTCACTTAGCACCCATTGCTGCCCACTGAGCTGCCTCAGTCCTGCAGTGCCCGTGTCTGGATGGCAGGACCGCAGAGCAGTGAGTTTCAGGGCATAAGCAGACGTCGCCACGTTGCCTTCAATCCTACTGGACAAGCATCAGTGCCGGCCTCCCCCATGTCCTAACAGCTGCAGCCAATTTAATCTTTGCCATTCTGGCAGATTTAGAAAAATGATAACTGATAGTTTTAATGTGCATGGATCTAATTCATCTGGTATATCTAAGTTGTATTTCTGTGAAACATCTGTTCATATCCCTTGCCAATTTTCTACAAGATTATCATCATTTTTTTAATTGTAGATCTTTATTTATTAAGGAAATTAGCCCATTGTGATATGATGTGTTCAGAATTTATCTTTTTGTGACTTCTAAGTTTCATGTCATAATTAGGAAGGCTTCTCCACAGAGATAGTTTTAAAAGTTAACCAAAAGGTATTTTTATAGTTTTAGTTTCTTAACTTTTTGTTTGTTTGTTTTTGAGACAGAGTCTCACTGTCGGCGAGGCTGGAGTGCAGTGGCACAATTTTGATTTCGGCTCACTGCAACCTGTGGCTCGCAGGCTCAAGCAATTCTCCTGCCTCAGCCTCCCGAGTAGCTGGGATTATAGGCACGTGCCACCACGCCTGGCTAATTTTTGTATTTTTAGTAGAGATGGGGTTTCACCATGTTGGCCAGGCTGGTCTCGAACTTCTGACCTCAGGTAATCCACCCACTTCGGCCTGTCAGAGTGCTGGGATTACAGGCATGAGCCACCGCACCTGGCCTTGTTTTTTAATTATTCATTTATTTATTTATTTTTGAGATAGAATCTCCCTTTGTCACCCAGGCTGGAGTGCAGCGGTGCAATGTGGGCTCACTGCAACCTCTACCTCCCAGGTTCAAGCAATTGTCCTGCCGCATCCTCCTGAGTAACTGGGATTACAGGCACCTGCTACTGGGCCCAGCTAATTTTTGTATCTTTAGTAGAGATGGGGTTTCACAGTCTTGGCCCGGCTGGTTTTGAACTCCTGACCAGGTGATCCGCCCATCTGGGCCTCCTAAAGTGCTGGGATTACAGGCATGAGCCACTGCACCCTACCTTAACATTTTTAAATATGTTCAGGCACAACAAATCATTGTTGCAGGGTGAATTTGATTTTTAGAACCATTTCAGAGTCGTCAGAAGGCAAATGTGGCCAGGCATGGTGGCTCACGCCTGTAATCCCAGCACTTTGGAGACCGAGGCGGGTGGATCACTTGAGGTCAGGAGTACGAGACCACCCTGGCCAACATGGTGAAACCCCGTCTCTACTAAACATACCAAAAAAAAAAAAAATTAGCCGGGCATGGTGGTGTGCTCCTGTAATCCCAGCTACTAGGGAGGCTGGGTATGAGAATTGCTTGAACCCAGGAGGCAGGGGTTGCAGTGAGCTGAGATCGTGCCACTGCACTCCAGCCTGGGCAACAGTGAAACTCCATCTCAAGGAAAAAAAAAAAAAAAAGGCAAATGTGATATTCAGACTAGGTTAATACCATTTTTGGATAAAATCAAGGATGATGGCCCGGCACGGTGGCTCATGCCTGTAATCCCAGCACTTTGGGAGGCTGAGGTGGGTGAATCACGAGGTCAGGAGTTCAAGACCAGCCTGACCAACATGGTGAAACCCCCCCCGTCTCTACTAAAAACACAAAAAATTAGCTGGGCCTGGTGGTGCATGCCTGTAGTCCCAGCTACTCTGGAGGCTGAGGCAGGACAATTGCTTGAACCCAGGCGGTGAAGGTTGCAGTGAGCAGAGATTGCACCACTGCACTCCAGCCTGGGTGACAGAGCAAGACTGAGACTCCATCTCAAAAAATCAAGGATGACGATAGAAATGAGGCAGTTCCACGAGGGAGCTCTCAAGAGCGTGTGGGTCGCAGCCATCAGTGGCAGAGTCCCCCGGCAAGGTCTTTGAGGAGCCACACTTGGGCGTGCAGTCTCTGGTAGAGGTGTTTAATATGACCTGTGTGGAGGCCATGAGATATGGGGCATGTTTGAAACAACGGGCTGTTCATCCTGCAACAAGGAGCTTTTGGCTGGACAGCAATACGACAGGTGTCTTCACTATTACTGGAGGATTGTCAGACACTGGCTTTTGCCGTGTGGCTCCAGGGGCAGCGGAAGTTATGGGGACACTGCTGTCGGGTTTCTCACTCAAGCATTGCTCACTCACGCAATGAATGATGTCCAGGGCTAAGGTGGGCTCGTCCTTGGGATGTGCCCCTTCACCTGTGGGCATCGGGGTGCTTGAGAAAGGAGCCTGCGTGAATGAGAGGTTAGAGTCAGGTTCTTCCAGTGTCTTCACACTCATCAGATTCTTGGATTCGCCTTGAAAATGATTTTGAAAATCATGGTCAGGTAAGCATACTTACTTCTTTCCCCCTTAATTGTAAATGAATAACGGTAGTTGTGTTTATGGAGTGCTTGCTGTGTGTCAGGCATGGTGCAAACTGGACTGTGTGTCGTGTGGTCAGAGACTGAATGCTCAGCCTCAAGGCAGGTACCGTGCATCTCCATCCTGCCACCGAGAGAGAAGCAGGCCTGCAGGAGCTTGGGGACTTACCTGGACCCACTGAGACCCGGTTCTGCAGGCTTCCTACACCTAAAACAGTGGGCCACCTTGCCTCCCAAAGTGGGAAGTGTTTCCAGAGGAATGTTTACTGATCACATCAGGCCATGTGCTCATTCTCAAAGGCAGGTCTCTCCCCTGAAGAATCAGCCATCTCCATAACAGTGTGCTTGTAATGCTTACAAAAATAGTTACACAGTTGAGAGAAATAATAACTCCCTCTAGGCCTCACTGCCCCTTTATCATTTTAACAGCCTCTGATGATTTTCCTGTTATTGATTCAGTGGATAAAGGTTTCCATTTAAGAGCTTAAGTGCAGCCTTGTGAATCTTACTACCTGCCACATGATTTACATCGTTCAGAAGCAGCCATCCCCCTATAAGGACTCCTGTTTCAAGAAACCTCTCTAGAGGTCAGAAGAGCCCACAGCCAAGTTTTATGGCACAGCACAGGGAGGTAGGATGGCTCTAAATACAGCGTCCAAGAGGGTCGAGTGTTCAACTGGCACAGAGATGTGGTTCCTTCAGACCTACCAGGGAGGACAGCCAGGGATCGCATGGTTTTGTAAATTAAAATGCCCAAACTCAGAGGTCTGCAAGGACTTACCTTAAAGCAACAGGGAGGCTGGGTGTGCTGACTCACACCTATAATCCCAACACTTTGGAAGGCTGAGGTGGGCAAATCACAAGGTCAGGAGTTTGAGACCAGCCTGGCCAATATGGTGAAACCCCATCTCTACTAAAAATACAAATATTGGCCAGGCATGGTGGCAGGCACCTGTAGTCCTAGCAACTCGGGAGGCTGAGGCAGGAGAATCGCTTGAACCCGGGAGGCAGAGGTTGCAGTGAGCCGAGATCACGCCACTGTGTCTCAAATAAATAAATAAATAAATAAATAAATAAATAAATAAAGCAACAGGGAGAGGCTGGATGCAGTGGCTCACGCCTGTAATCCCAGCACTTTGGGAGGCCAAGGCGGGCGGATCACAAGGTCAGGAGTTCAAGACCAGCCTGGCCAACATAGTGAAACCCTGTCTGTATTAAAAATATAAAAATTAGCCAGGCATGATGGCCCATGCCTGTAATCCTAGCTACTTGAGAGGCTGAGGCACAAGAATCACTTGAACCTGGGAGGCAGAGGTTGCAGTGAGCCGAGATCGTGCTGCTGCACTCCAACCTAGGGGGCAAAGCAAAACTCTCAAAAAAACAATGAAAAAACAGGGAGAGTTTTCCTGTTGATAGTCCCCTGGGCTGTCTCCTGTTTGGGGCTTTATGAATAAGGCTTCTGTGACCATTCTTGTGCAAATCTTTTATAGGCACATGTTTTTATTTCATTTGGATGAATATCTAAAGGCAGAATGGCTGGGTCATATGGCATGTGAATGTTTAACTTTATAAGAACCTACTGGGCTCGGCGCAGTGGCTCACACCTGTAATCCCAGCATTTTGGGAGGCCGAGGCGGGCAGATCATGAGGTCAAGAGATCAAGACCATCCTGGTCAACATGGTGAAACCCTGTCTCTACTAAAAATACAAAAATGAGCTGGGTGTGGTGATGTGTGCCTGAGTCCCAGCTACTCAGGAGGTTGAGGCAGGAGAATTGCTTGAACCCAGGAGGCAGAGGTTGCGGTGAGCCAAGATTGCGCCACTGCACTCCAGCCTGGCAACAGAGTGAGACTGTGTCTCAAAATAAAAAAAGAACCTACCAAACCATTTTCCAACACGGCTGTAACAATTTACACTCCCATTAGCAGTTTGTGAGAGTTCCTGTATAATATAAACCAGGGTTTTCAGCTTTCTATACATTAAGAGATTTCGAAGGACTTTTTTTTTTACTGACTCTCCAGACATTGGCATAGTATTCAGCCTTAAAAAGAACTGAATTTCTAGCCGGGTGCGGTGGCTCACGCCTGTAATCCCAGCACTTTGGGAGGCTGAGGTGGGCGGATCACAAGGTCAGGAGTTTAAGACCAGCCTGGCCAACATGGTGAAACCACGTCTCTACTAAAAATACAAAAATAAAATTACCTGGGTGTGGTGGTGAGCAACTGTAAACCCAGCTACTCGGGAAACTGAGGCAGGAGACTCGCTTGAACCCGGGAGGCGGAGGTTGCAGTGAGCTGAGATCGTGCCATTGCACTCCAGCCTGGATGACAGGGTGAGACTCTGTCGTTAAAAAAAAAAAAAAAAAAAAGCTGGGCATGGTGGCAAATGCCTGTAGTCCCAGCTACTTGGGAGGCTGAGGCAGGAGAATCGCTTGAACCCAGTAGGCAGAGGTTGTGGTGAGCCGATATTGTGCCACCACACTCCAGCCTGGGCAACAAAGCAAGACTCAAAAAAAAAAAAAATTAAATTTCTGACCCATGCCGCAACATGGTGAACCTTGGAAACATTATGCTAAAGTGAAAAAAGCTAGACACAAAGGACTCCGTAGTGTATAATTCCGTTTATGTGAAATGGCTCATCCACAGAGACAGATTGGTGGTTGCCAGGAGCTGGGGTAGGGGAGAAGGAAGAGTGACTGGTGCGCAGGGCTTTTGGGGGGTGATGAAAAAGTTTAACACTTAGATTATGGTGATGCTCGCACAACTCCGTAAATATACAGCAAACCATGGACTTGTGCACTTAAACAGGTAGCTTTCTGCTATAAAAATTATATCTCAGTAAAGCAGTTTGAAAAATGAAGACTCGAACTCTAGAAGGCAACAGTCTGAAAACAATAGGTTTCCTCCAGAGAGTTCCCTTGAGGTAAAGCTCATGCTTGTCTGAGAGCCGATGACCTTCCCTTGTCTTTTCAAGCCTTAGACTCTTTTCAGTCTTGTCCTTGTCTCACCTTAGACCCTGAGAGGAGTATCAGACCTACTCGTTTGCTGGTGAACCCAAGTCCAGCAGGTGCTGCCCTGGTGCGGGGGTCCCTCAGCCACCTGTTGAGTGGCGGGAGGTTGCCTGTAAAAAGGAAGGAATTGAAATCCCCACACTAGGGATATTGGTCCTCCTCCACACCCCCACCCTGGCATTTCCTAGTGCAGCCAGCGATCCTCTTCTGTTTTCTCAGTGGGTGCGCCTGGCCTGGACTCCACCCAAGCCAAACAGCCGAGGTGAAACGGTTGGGCAGAGCAAACAGGCTTTCACCAGGAGCCTTCCTTTACTTTCCCCTGGACAAATCACACTGGGTTCAAAGCCCGCGCTGGAATTCCTCCTGCTGCTGCAAGGCCCAGAGTGGCCACATCACCTGCCTGATGGAGTCATGAGTCACTAGCTCTCTCTGGGTTTTACCTTGACCTAGTGAATGTTTTTCTAAGAATATTTTCTTATTGAGGTATCATTTTCATATAATAGGACACACAGATCTTAGGTGTACAGTTCAAGTCATTTTGGCAAATGCATGCACCCATGTGGCTCACACCCCTATCAAAATAGAGAACGTTGCTATTACCCCAGAAAACTCCGCGAGTACCCTGCCCCTGGACTCTAGCAGCCCCTGTCTGGTGTCCATCATGACATATTACTGTCACCCGTTCTGGAACGTTAAGTAGATGGCATCTTCCAGTGTCTGCTCTTGTGTGTCTGGCCTTCAGCTAAGCATGGTGTTTGTGAGATTCATGCAGGTGGATGCATGCAGCTCATTCCTTTTCATTGCTGAATAGTAATTAATTATTTCAATATAGCACACTTTGTTTCTTCATTTGCCTGTTGATAGTCCCCTGGGCTGTTTCCTGTTTGGAGCTTTATGAATAAGACTTCTGTGACCATTCTTGTGCAAGTCTTTTATAGGCATATGTTTTTATTTCTTTTGGATGAATATCTAAAGGCAGAATGGCTGGGTCATATGGCATGTGAATGTTTAACTTTATAAGAACCTACCTACTGGTTATAACCGGTTATAAGAACCTACCAACACGGCTATAACATTTTACTCTCCCATTAGCAGTGTGTGAGAATTCCAGTTGCTCCACATCCATGCTAGCACTTGGTACTGTCTGTAATTTTAATATTAACTGTTCCGGGGGGAGTACTGCTATCCTATTATGCTGTTGTCGTTTTTTTAAAACATAGGGTCTCACTAAGTTGCCCAGGCTGGACTCAAACTCCTGAGCTCAAGTGATTCTCCCACCTCAGCTTTGGAGTAGCTGGAACTACAGCTGCATGCCACCAAACCTGGCTCCATTGAGTTTTAATGTGCATCACCCTGAGTGAGGTAGTGAATTTTAAAGGAGCCTCCAAGAATCCTCCTGCCCAGGCCAGCCTGCCTCCCCTCCCAAGCACCCTATTGCCTGGCATGCTGCATACAGAACCGATGGGACTCCTTCACAGACGTGGGTTCCTCACTCAGAGGTCCACACTCCAGGGTAGTGAATGGCCAACTCTTTTCGTAAAGAGCAGCCAGTAAATATTTCAGGCTTTGCAGTCTCTGTTTTGGCTGCCCACCTCTGCTGTCGAAGGGTGACAGAACCTTAGACAACTGTAAATGAATGAGAGAAGCTGTGTCCTAACTTGATTTATGGACACTGAAATTCAATTTTCATATCATTGTAACACCATGATTACTTGGATTTTTTTTCAATAATTTAAAAATGTAAAAGGTATTCCTAGCTTGAGAGCCGTACAAAAACAGTGGGGTTACCAGATCCTGTGCTTGGTGCCCCGTTTCAGGCAGGCAGAGCAGCCAGCTCGGGGCCCTTCTGCACTAGGCAGGCTCTCAGGAGCGGCTTCACAGTGAACCAGGCCAGCCCTGCAGAGCTCCAGCATCCCGCCTGCTCCAGGAGGCAGCTTCCCCAGGATGAGTCCAGGTGGGGACCCACACCACTCCCAAGGGAAACACCGATGGGCCAGAGGAGGGCGAGAGCCAGGCGGGGAAGGGCTTGAGAGTGCCAGATTGGTGTCCACAGCCCCTCCCTGCCCAGCAGGCGGCTCCCAAGCTCCCTGATTATGGGCTTCCTCTGTCTCCCTCCAGCCTCGCTGACCTCAGTACTGCTCCCTGCTCACCTGGTCCCTTCGGAATCCACACATCAGGATGCCCACTAGCTTTGGCCCAGTGTTCGCCTTCACCCTGGCCACCTCCTCAAGTCTGTCTTTGCCCTGCCCATGCCCAGCCTGGGGACCTGCCAGGAAGGGGTCTGGGGTGGGGGTGTAGGATTATTGTCTTTCTTGTGAGGTAGTGGTTTGCAGTAAGGGTGTTGGGCTCAGATCTCCATCTGGGGAGTGGAGTCTGCACCCTGTGGAGGCTCTGAGGAGGGGCCCAGGAGGCAGGAGGACCTGTGTGGAGTCTACTGCAGGGCCCCCAGCAACAGGACCCCAAGAGCGGTAGCCACGGGTTGGAAGAGGGTTGTGCATCCCCACAAGGAACAAAACACAATGGCCGGGTGTGGTGGCTCATGCCTGTAATCCCTGCACTTTGGGAGGTCGAGGTGGGTGGATCACCTGAGGTCAGGAGTTTGAGACCAGCCTGGCCAACCTGATGAAACCCCCTCTCTACTAAAAATACAAAAAATTAGACGGGCACGGTGGCAGGCGCCTGTAATTCCAGCTACTCAGGAAGCTGAGGCAGAAGAATCGCTTGAACCCAGGAGGCAGAGGTTGCAATGAACTTAGATTGCGCCGAAATAAAAAAAAGGAAGTCAAGTCTTGAGCTGGTGGCTCCTGGCCTCCTCCTGGGAAGACTGGCTGCTGGGCAGATTCTTTGTAGCTTGTGGAGAAGGCCTGGGCGTCGCTGGCACCACTGGTCTTAATGAAGGACCTAAAGCCCTGTTGAGTGTGGGGAGGGCCAAGAGGCACTGGATAAGGTAGGGAATGACCGTGGGATGTGGGACCCCGCAGGCCCGTGGCCCAGGTTTTGGGAGGTCCACCACACCTATAGACGCTGCCCACAAGGGGGTGGTTGCCAAGTGTGCCCGCAGTGCACTTTCACACTTGTATACACCAGACAGCGATGAGGAGCTTCTCCAGATCCCACTCCTCACAGCCCCTCCAGTTGCACACAGCAGGTTCAGCCACTTCCTTCCTAACAGGGTAGAGGTCTGACACCTGAGGGCTTCAGGGAACAGGATGTGCTCTTTTGGGCTGGTCCCTCACACAGCATTACTCATCCATGTGGGAGAGCAAAGTCGTAGATGACTCATCCTTGTGTTGATGTGAATATGCCACAGTGTATTTATCCATTCCAGTGATGATAGACGTTTGCATCGTTTCCAGTTTGGGACTGTTCTGAATAGGGCTGTTCTGAACGTTCTTGTACATGCCTTGGGGTGAGCATAAGTATTCATTTCTGTTGGATGTTTTCTTTGGAGTAGAATTGCTGGGTCATAGGGAGGCGTTTGTTTAGTGAACACTGCCGGTTTTTCAAAGGGATTGTACTAACCTATAAGGAGTTGTGTTGATGTGGAAACTGAAGGCGCCGAGAAGCACATTAGGGTCAGTGGGTGACATCAGGGACACCCCCAAACTGATATTGAGGGGGTCCAACTTGAGGTGTTCAGGACCATTTCACAGGCGTCCCAAAGGACAGGGGCTCCAGCTGACACTGTCAGTCCTGACAAGAGAGGACTGAAATAGAATCTCCAGCATTTGCTGTAGGATTTGGATTTGAGGGGCTGTGAAAGGGGAGAATCTTGGAAATGCCAGGCTGGGAGTCTGGAGATGGAGAGCAGGATGTTTTGATGGAACTGTGGGCCGTGGAGACACAGGCTGAGGAAGGAGTCGGAGCCCAGGCAGGCTGGCAGGCTGGGCAAGTCCCATGGGTTCAGAGAAGGGGCAAGGGTTTGAATGCCCTTCCCTCCAGAACTTGTGTTGAATTTCGATTGTTGGTGTAATAGTATTGGGAGGTGGGGCCTTTAAGAGGCGATTAAGCCGTGAGGGCTGCACCTTCATGGTGGGTTTAATGCCTTAGTGAAAGGGCTTTGGGAGTGGGTTCTCTCTTGGCTTTTCACTTTCTGCCATGTGAGCATGCAGCCCTCCTCCCCTCCGGAGGACACACCGTGCAAAAGACACCATGGAAGAAGCAAAGGGCCTCACCAGGCCCCAAACCTGCTGGCATCTTGACCGCACACTGAGAAGGACACTCCATCCTTAGACTTTTCAGCCCCCAGAACCATGAGGTTGTATTCGTTCATTTTTGCATTTCTCTAAATACTTGAGACTGGGTAATTTATAAAGAAAAGAGGTTTAAATGGCTCATAGTTCTGCAGGCTGTACAGGAAGCGCAGTACCGATGTCTGCTCAGCCTCTGTGGCGGCCTCAGGAATCTTACAGTTATGGTGGAAGGCGAGGTGGGAGGCAGCAGATCACATGGCCAGAGCAGAAGCAAGGGGTGGGGCCCACACTTTTAACCAGATTTCACGAAAACTCACTATCTTGAGAACAGCATCAAGGAGATGGTGCTAAACCATTCATGAGAAATCCACCCCATTATCGAGTCACCTCTCACCAGGCCCCACCTCCAGAACAACATGATTACAATTCACCATGAGGTTTGGGTGGGAGCACAGACCCGAACCGTATCAGAGGTGTTGTGTTTTGTGTGGATGTGAAGCTCAGTGCCTGGCTGGCAGCAGGTGCACTGCAGATGGAGCCAGCCAGTGTCTGATGAATGAAGGAAGGGTCCTTTGCTGGTGGGGTCCGGGTCTCACTGACCTGCTGTCCCCTCGGGGCCTAACGGGTGGGAAGTGGCCAGATGGAGGACTCCTCCTGGGTTGTCTGAGGACACCGGGCCGGCGCACTCGGGTGGCGCAGAGGCAGTTCCTAGGGACACTTGTTTTCCAGCGCCATTTCCACAGGTGCTGTGCTCATCCTTCTCACATTAATTCAGGCCAGCTGGAGAGAGCCAGGCTTTCTCAGTGTGAACTTAACCTGTCCTCTGGAGAGGCAGACATTTTAACAGCCAGGCCCGTGGGTGCACTGGAATCTTCCACTCAGTACTATGCTGGCAGGTTTGTGTTGGCCAGACCGGGTAGGAGGACCCCTGAGCGTCTTAAGTGCCAATTTCATCCCGGGCCTGATACTGACTGAGCAGGAAGTGGTGGGGTGCAGACATGCAAATCAGTGGCTCAGCCTGGCCTTCTGAGCCCTGCCCCTTGGATGAAACCCACCGCCTGGTCACTATGGGGCAGCGGGGAGTGCAGTCCATTGCTCAGCTCCACAGTGAACACCACAGCTCCCAGGGTGGGCCCATTTAACATATACCCTCTCCCCCAAAGTCAGGACATGTTTCTGACTTGGAAGACAGCAGGGTGGTGGCCCCAGGGTGTGACCAGCTTGCTGTCTCTTTAGCATGCTCATCTGTCCCTCACTAACTCCTGTCAGGGGAGGGCTGGGGCAGGGTACCAGACCCACTCTCGTCCCAGCTCTGGAACTCATCTCCCAGTCATTTAGTAGCAGCAGTTAGGCCTAGCTCACAGATGCCTTGAGGCCCCCTGAGAGCCCCTGCACCCCCATCTGCATACTGGGGAAGTCCTGGTAGAACTGGGCCACTGGGTTAGAAACGCAGCCCGCCCTGCGGCAGAGATTCCCACATTGCACAGTGAAAATATGCCCTGGAGATGGCCGAGTGCAGTGGCTCATGCCTGTAATCCTAGCACTTTGGGAGGCCAAGGCGGGTGGATCACCTGAGGTTGGGAGTTCGAGACCAGCCTGGCCAATATGGTGAAACTCCATCTCTACTAAAAATACAAAAATTAGATGGGCGCCTATAATCCCAGCTGCTCAGGAGGCTGAGGCACAAGAATCGCCTGAACCTGGGAGGTGGAGGTTGCAGTGAGCCGAGACCGTGCCATTGCACTCCAGCCTGGGCAACAAGAGCAAAACTCCATCTCAAAAAAAAAAAAAAAAAAAAAAAATTGCCCTGGAGGTGCTCACTAAGCGGGTGGAATTCTGGGTTTGGGGCTTTGGGAATGTGCTAGTCACAAGCCCTGTCAAGAGTTTTTATTTGGAAGTTTGGGAAACTGCTTCCAAGTATTACCTGCACTTCTACAAACAGTGTCCTAGAAGCCTGTACTGTGTTACTAGGGAATGTAATATACTACATATGTTAGTGTGTAATATACTGCGTTATGTTACGGCACAGTAAGTGATGTTTGCCCTTCTCGGTGCACTGAATCAGACTCAGTGTGGGTTTATCCCCTGGGTGGCGATGCTAAGTTGCGTCACTTCATGAAGCTGGAGTCTGCCATACCTCTCCATTGCAAATCCCTTTTCCCTTTTATAGCTAATAAAGGTAAAGTGTAGGGTGAGGCTTCGAGATGCAGTGAATCCCCTGTTCCCCTGTGGCCGCTGTCCAGTAGTTCTCAAAATCTCCTGTATTGATTTGGCATCCTGTAGAGAGGAACGGCTTCCTTCTTTCCCCATCTCCATTTCGTTTCTTCTTAGTATCACTCTGGTCTCATGGATTCTTTTCCCTTTAATGTCAGTGTGTTAAAATCATTAATGTCATGAAGAATATCTGTTGACACACCCCAGTGAAGGGAAGGCATCAGTTCCACAGTGTCATTCCAGCTGGTGGGCTCTTTATTCCCTTGAGCTTTATAATGACCAGCCTCTCAAAAGTAATGCATTTGTTATTTATCTTCATTTCCTGAAAGCCTGGGTCTGTGTTCCTTTCTAACACGAAATTGACCAGCACAGATCTGCCAGTGGCGTTGCTGGGATCCCAGAGAGATTTTCCCTCCACATCTGCGGTCTCAAGGGCTGGCGGTGCTTCTGAGTCACTCATTTCGTCAGCAATCAATGCCACACTCTTCAGGTCCTCAAGAAGCTTAAGCCTAGCAGACCAAAAATATCTGTTTTCCACACCCCACTTCTAAGTCCCACAGCATTTTAATCCATTCACAAGACATCTTTCATCTCTTTTTCTGAGGCAGACGACAGGGGACTTGCTACAGTTCGAATCTTAAATACCTATTTAAAAGAACTTTAGGCTGGGCACAGTGGCTCATGCCTGTAATCCCAACACTTAGGGAGACCGAGTTGGGTGGATGGCTTGAACCCATGAGTTCAAGAGCAGCCTAGGCAACATAGCAAAACCTCATCTCTATAATAAATACAAAAATTAGCTGAGTATGCTGGCATGCACCTGTAGTTCCAGCTACTTGGGAGGCTGAGGTGGGAGGATAACCTGAGCCTAGGGGATCGAGGCTGCAGTGAGCCGTGATCACACCACAGCATTCCAGCCTGGGCGACACCATGAGACCCTGTCTCAAAAAACAGATAAAAGAACTTTAAAGGTAACTTATTATCTCCAACAACACAGAATAGCTCACTACAATAGTAACTAAACCAGAACCAGCATCCATCCCTTCTTAGTGATTTTTAAAAAATGACCTCCCAAAAAGAGAAGACAGAGATGTAGAGGACAGTCTAAAACAGGGATTCCCTGATGCTGAGGTTAGTAGATGCTCTGGCCTGGTCACTGCTCTCATCCAGGCTGCCAGAACAATCCTTTCTCTTAGAAGGGTAAACCTGCTTTTCAGCTTTATGTAAAATAAAAGCATAGCCCAATTTCTTTCCATTTTGCCTGTTCTGAAGCCTGGCAGTTTTGTTGCTAAGATGGAAGATGAAGCTGAATCCAACTCTTGGTTATTTACAGAAGGAAAAAAATCTTTTCCCTGGCCCATGTTAGGGTCTCCAGCTAGGGCGCCTCTAATTACACCAGCCAAAGACAATTCAATCAGGCAAGAGAAAAACAAGTTAATTGGCATGTGCATTGCACTTACACATGGCAGTACCTGGCAATGAATAACCCAAAGTGGGGTCAGAACTTGGGTTCATCTATCATCTTAGGCTGACACAAAGGAAAAGGCCTGGAGCTTCTGGGCAGGAGAGGCATGTTGTGGGAAGGTGTCTTGGTCTATTTTGTGCTGCTGTAACAGAATGCCACGGACTGTGTAATTTATAAAGAAAAGTGGCTTATCTGGCTCATGGTTCTGAAGACTGGGAAATCAAGAGCATGGCACTGGCATCTGGTGAGGGCCTTTATGCTACGTTGTCCCATGGAAGGAGGGTGGAAGTGCAAGAGAGGGTGAAAGAGACAGAACAAGAGAGGGCCAAACTCATTTTTATAACAACCCATTCCCACAATGGCATTAATCTATCCTTGAGGGTGGAGGCCTCCTGGCCTAATCACCTCTGAACAGTCCTACCTCTTACACAATGGCAATTAAATTTCAACATGAGTTTTGGAGGGCATATTCAAACCTCAGCAGAAGGTGCCCAGGAAAAGTATGGTAAACAAGGGTTCTTTAGGAAGGTTTGTTATGCAGAATAAGCCAGTACCTTCTTCCATTGATAAGAGTTGTTACAAGATATCCTCTTCCTTGCATGGAAGAGGGAGACATGGAAATTTCCTTTATAATAAATGTGAATTTCTTTTACAAAATGAAAATGGTTTTTAGAGCCTTTCCTGTGGTCTGCTGGTCTTAATGGCCTTTAACTCAAAATAATCCACATGCAAAGAGGCATATTTTGGGGCGGTGTATCCCAATGCCCCTCAGATGCTTCTTTTGTGAACTGTCCAAGTGGATGCCCATCTCAGGACCTTTGCATTTGCTATTGCCCCAGATTCATTCATTCCTTCTTTTTTTTTTTTAGATGGACTCTTGCCCTGTGGCCTAGACTGCAATCTCAGCTCACTGCAGCCTCAACCTCCTGGGTTCAAGCAATTCTCCTGCCTCAGGCTCCCAAGTGCTGGGATTACGGGCATGCGCCACCATGCCCAGCTAATTTTTGTATTTTTGGTAGGTACGGGGTTTCATCATGTTGGCCAGTCTGGTCTCGAATTCCTGGCTTCAAGTGATCCACCCACCTTGGCCTCCCAAAGTGCTGAGATTACAGGCGTGAGCCACTGCACCTGGTCCATTCTTTCACTTTTTTTAGTCTCAGCTCAAATATCACCTCTTGTAACTAACAGCTCAACCTGCTTTTATTCACAACATTTTATCTAAAAATTATTTATTTGAAAATGATGGCCAGGTGCGGTGGTTCACGCCTGTAATCCCAGCATTTTGGGAGGCCGAGGCGGGCAGATCACCTGAGGTCAGGAGTTAAAGACCAGCCTGGAAACATGGTGAAATCCCGTCTCCACTAAAAATATAAAAATTAGCTGGGCATGGTGGCGGGCGCCTATAATCCCAGCTACGTGGGAGGCTGAGGCAGGAGAATTGCTTGAACCCAGGGGGCGGAGGTTGCAGTTAGCAGATATTGCACCACTGCACTCCAGCCTGGGTGACAGAGCAAGACTCCATCTCAAAAACATTAATAAATAAATAAATAAATAACCTGAGATTTATTGGTTAATAAATGGCTGAGATAATTAATGAAAAATGAAATGGCTGAGATAATTAATCCTGGGACTCATTTAGCCACTCCAGCAATATTAGCGGCCAGAGGAGGTGAGGAGACATGATGGTGAGAGGGCTCCTCCCTGCATCAACCATGTGCATTATGAAGAGTCACATCATGAAGATTCAGTATTGGACTAAGTGCTGCAGGAGAGGGGAAGGACCATGGCGGCTCCCAGGAAGAAGAAATTACATCTGGGTAAGATAACTGTTAAAGAAAAAAAAAATCAATAGCATTTGTTAAAGCATGGTATCAAAGACTTTATTCACAACCATCATGATAGGTACAGGGACCACTGCAACGGGGTCTTGCAGCAGAGGAGAGAGATTGGGCTCAACTCCAAAAACAGCATGGGCAAGTGGGCATTTATAGCCAAGGACCAGGGGAGGGGTCAGTGGATGGACAGTTACTAAAAGGACACTTCAGGGGTCTGAGGGATTGTGGCTAAACCACCTCACAGGATTCCTGCTGAAGGCAGGCCAGGGTGATTGGACATCATGGGGGATGGTGGAGCACGGGGAGCCTGATCAGATGTCACCGAGGGGGATCAGCTATCAGGGGCAGGGAGTCCTTGCTAAATTGACAAAGCAGGGATTACTAAAACGGATGTCACAGGGAAGTGTACAATGGTCCTAGGAGAAGGCTCAGAATCCTGACTAGAGTTTGGTCAAAGAATTTTTGTCAAACATTTGTGTGGGATTAGCAAAAAAAAAAAAAAAAGAATTTTTGTCAGGATCTTGGAAAATTTCATAAAGTGTAGCTATGAAAGAAAGGACTTAAAATTTATTTAACCAGAGCACACAGAATTAAAAGTCAATCCAGTAAGAGAATATATAGGCCTTAAATCAACAACCATTAGTGAAGTCTGTGGCCTCTAGTTTTTCTTACTAAAACTTACTCCAATTATAAAAGAAATATTGTGGAAAAAACAGGAAATACAAAATGTATGGAGAAAATAAGGAAACCCCCCTGATAATTCTTCCATTCAGAAATAACCAGTGTTTAGGTTTGGATATGCACCTGTGTTTCTAACACAGTAGTCCGTAGCCACATGTGGTTATTTAAATTTAAATTGACTAAATTAAAATAATATTTAAATCATTACTGTCATTTCTGCATTACATCCTTATTTTTGTCTTTCATTTATCAGTATTGTGTCATCTATCACACCTTCCTAGCTAGCTATTAAAATAGTCATTCCTTTTAGCAGCACAGTAGTTTATGATATTAACTTTGAGCATAGATACATTGTTCCGGGCTTGTGCAGTGGAGCAGGGCTTGGCTGGGGTGAACCTTGGCTGTTTCCCTTATTAGCTGTGTGGGCTTAGGTAAGAGTTAACTTCCCTGTGGCTCACCTTCTCCATTGTCAAGCAGGAGTAATAGCAGGCTATTTGCAGACATCAGGAGTTAATATACGTACACTGCAAGTAATGATTAATAAGTGTCAGCTCCTCCATTCTTTGCCAGGTGTGCACCACAGCTGGGGGATTAACCTTTACCACACCACAGCAGAAAACATATTTGCATAGCTTGCTTTTTGTCTTTTAAAGCTTTGCTTGAACTCAATTCCCCAGAGTGGTAGAAGTGGTCATGGGGCACTATCGTTTTTTTGACTTCTGAATTGCCAGATCACCCTCAGAGAGATTGCATAAGTGTTTGGAGCTTGCAGCCAAGCTCGACCCCACAGCCCTGCCATCTGTGCCCGAAGTTCGATCTTGTTGGCTCCAGAATCCCTAGGATATAGTGCAGGAGTGAATCCCGAGCTGGAGCTGGATGGGCTGTGGGGTCATTCCAGATTGATTAACCTCCGACCTCTGAAGTCTGCATCTGGAAGGGGCTCCAGGTAAGAAGATAACTTTGAAGCATCGCACCAGGAAACCTACTGCACCTGGACTTTTATGACATCTCCCGCGGGCAATTTTTACCTCCATGAAATTCAGTAATCTTCGCAGCCCCTTCAGCCCAAGACCACCAGGAGCAAACCTGTAGTCCCACAAAATCGGGTGTACTGACCCACTGCAATGAGGGAGAGCCTCCCAAGAACGAAGGGAAAGGCAGAGTTCTTATGGGAATGGGGGAAGGCAGAGTTTAGGTGACCTTTACATGAAGCAGGGTTCCCATAGGCTGAGGCCAGCAGGACTGTGTTCCGCGGGGACCAAGTGTGGGAAGCTATGTGCAGACGCCCCCTATCTGGAGCTGCAGCCTGGGTTGGGATGGCGGAGGCTAAATCTTGGTTAGTGGCTGAGCTCCCCGGCCAGACAGGCATGTGTCCTTCTCCCTGCTGTAATCTCAAAGCGGACAGCGTCTGCCGGGTGGTTTCGGGAGCAGGGTTTCTCGGAGGGCTAGGGGGCTGCGGTCCATCCGAGGCGGGGTCATGGTGGCACTTGGCTGTGGCTGCCTCGCGCCCTCGGGAATGGGCGTCTCCCGTTCTCTGGCAGTTCGTTTTCTCCACGTCTGCCGTCGGCCTGGAGTGGCAAGCAAATAGCTGGTATTTTCAGAGCCGCCCTGCCCCCGACACAGAAGACCGGGCCCAGCAGGCGTTGGTGGATGCCTTTCAAGCTGTAATCAGTTTCCCCGAACGTTTACCAGGCCTCGGCCACAGCCCGGGCCCAGCGCACTCCCGCGAGGCACCTGCTGACCCGGTGTAGGGCGTGGGGACCGGCCCCAGGAACCCCCAGGGCCCGAGGGCAGGGCCCCCTCCCGCACCGCCCCCGGGCTGGCAGGAGCGGCCAGGACCGCACGCTCCAAGGCCCCGGGTCTCTTGCCCCCTCCAGTCGCTCCCACTTTCTGCCGGCCTTCCCCAACGAGGGGGCAAACCCCAATCTCAGATGTTGTGGACAGGTCCCTGCTGCCTCGGACCACATCAGCGCTCTCAGCTGTGAGCCTGGACGCCCGCCCCGCCTTCCCGAGGCCCCGCCCCGCCTTCCCGAGGCCCCGCCCCGCCTNNNCCCGCCCCGCCTTCCCGAGGCCCCGCCCCGCCTTCCCGAGGCCCCGCCCCGCCTCCCCGGAGGCCCCGCCCCGCCTCCCCGGAGGCCCCGCCCCGGCGCAGCGCGCAGACGCGGCCCGTCCCGGCCGCAGAGCCGCAGTGCCGGGCGCCAGAGCAGCTGCACCATCCGGGCGCTCTCGTGTCCCGCCGCTTTCCTTCTCCAGCTCTTTTCCTCCGCCTCGGCCGGCGCGATGGCGAAGCCGCTGACGGACAGCGAGAAGCGGAAGCAGATCAGCGTGCGCGGCCTGGCGGGGCTGGGCGACGTGGCCGAGGTGCGGAAGAGCTTCAACCGGCACTTGCATTTCACGCTGGTCAAGGACCGCAATGTGGCCACGCCCCGCGACTACTTCTTTGCCCTGGCGCACACGGTGCGCGACCACCTGGTGGGCCGCTGGATCCGCACGCAGCAGCACTACTACGAGCGCGACCCCAAGGTGAGGAGCTGCCCCGCCCTCTGCGCCCGGGCCCGCTGAAAGGGCGCCAGTCCCGGAGCCGCGCCGGCGGAGGTCTCTCTGCGGGGCGGCCCCCTGGGCGTTACCCGCGCCCGTCTCCGGCCGGCGGCCAGGCACAGCCGACTGGGGAGTCGCCTGGAAGCCGCGGTCGGCGGGGGCCGGGCGTCCCCAGCGCAGGGCCGCGGCCACAGGTCGCCTCCACTGAGAGCCCGCGCCGTCCCCCGCATATGATGCTGAGCCCGGGAGCCTGGCGGATGTTCCCGGTCTCTTTCTGGCCGTGCGCTTCCGCGCTGGCTGCAGAGCCCGTGCTCCCCGCCCCTGCCTCCAGCCACCTTTTGTTTTCTTGCAGCAGCCTGTAGGAGAAGATGGAACTGGAACCCGGCCTGGGCAGCCTTGTAGGTTGGAAGGGGGTGAGCTCGGTAATCTGCAGGGAATTGTGAGACTTTTGTGTGTGTGCGCTGCTTAGAAGAAAATCGCTGAAGATGCCTGCTTCACGCAGGAGGGGTACGAAGCTCAGAGCTGGAGATGGAGCCCTTGAAGAAGGCTCTGTCTTAGAGGTTCCCATACCTCCCTTGGAGAAATTTACTTGGGTTAAAGTTCATAGAGATTGCCTTAGTAATTGTTACTTTTTATATCTTGCAAAAATTTGTTTGAGTAGTTGAAGTCACTGATTGTCCCCGTTACTCTTAACCATGTTAACTATGGGCCTGTGTTCCTGCCGGTTTTTTGGTATTCCTAAACATACGTACACATTTTTAAAAAGTATAATGCACATACAGTTTTTTTAGATTTTCTGTTTCATTCGTAAACATTTGTAACTTTTTCCCTGATAAACAGCTTTGCAAGTCAATGGATAGGATGGTAGGTTTCAGTTTGATAGGTACACGGTAGTCTTGCACAGCCCCATGTTGCCAGTTTTTTGTTGTGTTGTTTGTTTTTTAACTTTTGGCTATGGAGAATTGTGTCTTTCTACTGCACTAACGTAGAGGGAAAATTGGTGAGGAAAAGACACACTTCCAGACCTGAAGCCACTTGGCAAAGATTTTACTTGCAGTGTATACACCTGGGCACCGAGGACTTACTTTATGGATGGTATTTTAGAATATTTTTGTAGGGCATTAAGATATGTTTAATACAGTAATTGCTAAGAGATTGATTGCTTTGCCAAACTTTTTCTGGGACATTCTTTTTTTCTGAAATAGAGAGGGTAAAAGGGACAGATTTGTTAGAATACCAACTGGGGCTCTTCATATTTAGTATGCAAAACATAGAAGTGGCAACAAATGGCCAAAACAGGTTATAACAAGGGCTTGGGATGACTTTGCCAGGAAAAGCAGCCAAGAAGCAGTGGCTCCCCCAGAATTCCCTGCTGTTGGGACAGTTCTGATGCACAACACCAATTTTTTTTTTTTTTTTTTTAATTCTGAGACGGAGTCTTGCCCTATAGCCCAGAGCTGGAGTGCAGTGGCGCGATTTCGGCTCACTGCAACCTCTGCCTCCCAGGTTCAAGCAATTCTGCCTCAGCCTCCCGAGTAGCTGGGATTACAGGTGCCTACCACCATGCCTGGCTAATTTTTTGTATCTTATTAGAGACGGGGTTTCACCTTGTTGGCCAGGCTGGTCTCTAACTCCTGACCTCGTGATCCGCTTGCCTCGGCCTCCCAAAGTGCTGGGGTTACAGGCGTGAGCCAACGCACCCAGCCTACAACATCATTTTTATTGCCTAAGTGGTTTATGGCAAGGACATAGCTCTGCCTTCACATTCAAGGGCATTTCCTTGGAGCTGGACCAGGACTCAGCTCGGCACCTTAGGGTGCCCATTGGAGTATTTATATATAATCACATCATGGAGAGGCCAGCGATGGGCTCAGGGATTACGGAAATGACCTTCATGAACAAGATAGTCCCTGCAACAAAACAGGTTTTCTGATCCACTGTGAGATCTGTTTTGATTGTCTACTGTGGTGGCTCTTGGTGGAAACTTTTCTCTTAAACCACAATCTGTAAGTTGTAAAGTTGTAAACTTTTCTCTTAAACCTCACAGTCTGTAAATAAGCTGTGTGCCTGTTCTGAATAGGAAGGACGTGTAAAAGTGGAAAATTGGGATTTAAGTACTTCTTTGGCTAATTCATGATGAAAATAAACTTGCCATCCTTTCTCTGGAAAAGTTTCATGTTTGCTGGTGATGGACCAGCAACCAGTCCCACCAGAGCCAATGAGAGGAGGTGGGCTCCCAAGAAAACACCTGCTGTGCCTCCCCCTCACACAGAAATGACCTCAGATATTCACCGGCACACTGCAGACTGGTAATATAACACTCTAGAGTTCCTAAATAGAATGCTTTTTTTTGTTATTTTTGTCTTTTTAAAAATTATGTGGCTGGGCGTGGTGGCTCATGCCTCTGTAATCCCAGCACTTTGGGAGGCCGAGGCGGGCGGATCACGAGGTCAGGAGATCGAGACCATCCTGGCTAACACGGTGAAACCCCCTCTCTATTAAAAATACAAAAAATTAGCCCGGCATGATGGCGGGCGCCTGTAGTCCCAGCTACTCGGGAGGCTGAGGCAGGAGAATGGCCTGAACCCGGGAGGCGGAGCTTGCAGTGAGCCGAGAACATGCCACTGCACTTCAGCCTGGGCGACAGAGCGAGACTCCATCTCAAAAAAAAAAAAAAATTACGTAAGTCCTGAAGGAAAACTTATTACTGGAGGAAAAATTAGAAAATATAGATAAGCCAGAAGGAAAAAAATTAACTGTAATCCTGTAACCCATTTCTATCACCCACTTTGTAAATGCTGTAAATATTTTATGTTCTACATTGTTTTTTCTGTATTGACAGAAACTTGTTTTTAATACATAAAATAGCATTATACTGAACCTATTGTTTCATAACTCTTAGCACTTTATTTGTGGTAAATAGTAGAAAGAGTAGAAGTTGGAGTGTTCAGAGGAAGATTTGTCAAGCTTTGCCATGCTTGGCAAATCAGCACATCAAAACATCTGGCTAACATGGAGAACTTTGTGCTTGGCAAGAGGTGGCGGTTGGTCATGAAGACGTTTAATGGATTCTCTGAAGTGGTGGCAAGGTGGCGAGAAGAGTCCAACCTGAAGCTGCAGAGCCTGGGATTGCACTGCATGGAGAAGGAAGGGTGTGCGTGATTCCATGCTCCTTTTCATCCTGGCCTTTCCATTCGGTCTGTGCAACTGTGGGCTTGGGTGCATTTATTTGCTGTTCTTGGCCTCAGTTTTCTCATCTTTAAAATGAGGGGAATCAGGCTGGTGATCTGTTTCCGAAGTCTGTTGCCATTCTGAAATGTTAGAGTTAACGTTTCCATTTCTTATTGAATTGACATTCCATCTCCATCCAAAGAGAATTGGAGGATGTTTATGCTAGATGCAGCACAAAAGGTTCACATTAGAAGGCCTCAAAGTGAAGGTTGGGGTGGGACAGTGAGGGTCAGGACACAAAACGCAGACCAGGATCCTGGCAATGAAAGCAGCCCATGCCCAGTTATGAGAGTAATGGGATCTCTTCTATAACATCCCGAAAGGACGGGTGCACGGTTTATTCTGTGGGCCTTTGTGAAGCAGTGTTGTCAATGTGCTGAACCACTGACCTGCAGCACCCCTGCAGTGGATTTAACAATCAGTTTTTGAGACTCTTCCCATAAGCTCCTGGCATGACTACGACACAGATTAAGGAAAAGCAGCTCTACCTTGGGGCCCACACTGCTGTCCTAAATATTCCTAATAAGATAAACACAATGAAATACGATTAATCTTTTGGTTTGGCTGGACCCAGGAATTAAAGATGATCTAGAGAAGCATTTTGCAGCCCCTGCTGCTCTGTGATCCCCACTTCTGGGATTTGTTTTAATTAGTCAGTTGTGGGACCAGCCTCTGGAATCTTAACACTCCCAGTTTTTCTGATGTGTTTCTACTTTTATGTGTGAAGTTCAGCTTGCATCTCCTGGGCGGGCTTCCCTGACAGCAGATCGCTCAAAGTCATTTTCTCTGGCCAGCAACTGATGGTGGGTGCTGTTTTGTGTTGCTGACAGCCAGCCAGCCACTTGGAAGGTAGGCCCCAGCTGTCATTTTAGCAGATGGAGAAGCCTGTAGTGTGTGTGCCTTCAGTTTCTGCAGAAGACTGCCTGGCCTTTGCCCTTGCAGGCTGTGGTGGCTGGTTTTTATGTGTCAACTTGGCTGGGCTGTTATGCCTAGATAGTAATGTGGATGTGCCTCTAGGGGGTGGGGGGTAGTGTTTCCCACACTGACTGAGCGTCCTACAATTCAGTTCTGTTCTGAGACTGTCTACCTGGATGTAGCCTGAGATCCCACAGGCCAGAGGCTCAGTCCCACAAGACTTCTCCACCCCAGATGTCAGTTGCACGTCAGGGCCTCCCTTCTGACCTCTGACCAACAGCCTCCTCAGGTTTGATGATTTGCCAGAATGGCTCAGGAAACTCAGGGAAACACTTCGCTTGCGTTTGCCAGTTAATTATAAAGAATACAACTGAGGAACAGCCAGATAGAAGATATGCAGAGGGCAGGTCTGAGGGAGGGTGCAGTGGCTTCCATACCCTCTGCAGGTGCCACTGTCCCAGCACCTCCAGGATTCACTGAACTGGAAGGAACCTCTTCCATCCCCTTCAGTTGGGGATTTTATGGAGGCCCCAATTACCTGGCGTGATCATTGGCCATTGGTGATGATCTCAGCCTTTAGCTTCTCTCCCTTCACTGGAGGTTTGGGGGTGGTGGGAGGGGTGGACCTGAAATTTCCAATCCTCTCATTGCAGATCTGTTTCCCCTGGCAACCAGCCTCTGCCCTTTAGGGGCTTGCCAAAAGTCACCTCGTTAAGGTGTGGTTGGAAGGCGTTTGTTATGAATAACAAAAGACACTTATTTCATCTTTACTGGTCTTATCACTTAGGAAATTACAAGGGTGTTAGGAGCACTGGCCAGGAAGAACAAACATACATATCTCATTACATTACAGTTTTACAGCCTCCCATGGGGCAAGGCCTTGCAGAACAAACCCTGCTACCAGCTACCTTGCACCGGAGCTGCAGCTTGCCTGGGTCTCCAGCCTGCTGGCCCACCCCTCCCCCCGCAAGTTGCGGCCTTGCACTTCTAGAACCACTTGAGCCAATTTCTTATATCTGTCTCTCTCTCTACACATACCTTACTGTTAGTTCTGTGTCTCTGGAGAACCCTGACTAATCCACAGGGGCCTTGGTGGCTTTATAAAATATGGCTGGGCCTGGTGGCTCACACTTGTAATGCCAGCACTTTGGGAGGCTGAGGCGGGTGGAGCCCCTGAGGTCAAAAGTTCAAGACCAGCCTGACCAATATGGTGAAACCTGGTCTCTACTAAAAATACAAAAATTAGCTGGGCGTGGTGGTGTCTGTAGTCCCAGCTATTCGGGAGGCTGAGACAGGAGAATTGCTTGAACCAGGGAGGCGGAGGTTGCAGTGAGCCAAGACTGCACCATTGCACTCCAGCCTGGGCAACCCTGCCTAAATAAAATAAAATAAAATGAAATAAGGTAACCGACCTCGCCTCCACGTCTCAGCCATATTTCCTTTTAAACTTTATGTGATTTCAGACTCTTAAAAAGTTGTAGGAATAATACAAAGATTTCTTGTAATTCCTGTATACCCTTCATCCGGATTCCTCAGATATTAAACATTGTAACACACTTGTTAGGTCATTTTGTCGCTGTAAGTTCATTTTTTGTCGCTGTGAGTTCATTTTTCTCCAAATCATTTGAAAGAAAGTACCAGCCTGACCAACAAGGTGAAACCCCATCTTTACTAAAAATATAAAAATTAGCCAGGTGCGGTGGCAGGCGCCTGTAGTCCCAGGTACTTGGGAGACTGAGGCAGGAGGATCGCTTGAACCTGGGAGGAGGAGGTTGTAGTGAGCTGAGATCACGCCACTGCATTCCAGCCTGGGTGATGGAGCAAGACTCCGTCTCAAAAAAAAAAAGTAAGTTGTAGCCTTGTTGCCCCTTCACCCCCAAAAACGGCAGTGTGTACTCCGGAAAAACAGGGAGATTCTCCTACACACCTATAGTAGAGCAGTTAAACTCTGGACATTTTCATCGACACAGTGCTGTCGTCTGCGAATCTTTCCAATGTCACCAGCTGTCCCGCTTAATAAATACAAATAAAATGCAAAAATACAATTATAAAAAATACAAATAAGTAAATTAGGAGAACTTTAGAAGTCTTTTCAGATTATACCTATTTTTTCATTATTATTAAAGAGATCAAAGCTTTAAGCCATTTGGAAATTCACAGCATCCTAAGACATGCAGCAAATAACCGCAGGAGATAGGAGCTGGCTCTTCCTCACCCATGCAGAATGGCGTTCTTAGGATACGGTGAAGGGCAGAGAAATGAACACAGATTTAGAAAGGTAATGGACACTAAGATAGGTTTGGTTAACAGTGTCTTCAACAGTATCTTGAGTAGGAATGACATGTAATTTTAGGTGTAGCTAAGTGGCATTTCTTGGCTGGCAAACAGTTAACATGAAAGATTAAAGTAGTGGTTAAAAATGGTGACTGGTGGCTCACTAGTTATAAATACAGTTTGACACGGTCCAGATCACTTAGTGTAAGTTGATGAGGCTCTGTCAGTGATAAGGAGAAGGCTCCCATCGCTTTCTGGCTCTAGATTAGTACTGAGTAGACTTTTTGTGGAGCTTAATTGAATAGAAGGCAGGAGACAGTGGACTGTGGCAATGTGTGTCTTGGATGTAGAAGGAATTTGTTTACTGCAGAACCAAGTGATCTCTAAGATCCCCGTAAGTTCTAAAGTTCTATAATTCTTTTACATTTCATTTTCAAAATTGAGCAAACAGACCTGTGTTTGAGTGCTAGGTACTGGAGTATGAAGGAAATCCACGATCCATGTTGAGAAGCCTGTCCACTCCTCACGGGAAGCCAAGTTTCCCTGGCATTTAATTCATTAAGAAAGTGCTGTGTGACTTCACAGGCTGGGAGCTTGAGAGATGTGCTAGCTAATCCTCACGTCCTTACAGCAGATACAGTAGTAGGTTACCAGATTGCTCTGTGAGCAACTTCCCAGAAGCACCCTCAGACATGGTGGAGTGGACACTGACACTGTCAAGGAAGCCAAAGACCAACCTCAGCATCTGGCGGGTGGGAGGCCCCTCAGCATCTCTCCTCCCACAGGACCTTGCTTCCCCTGGATGGTGTCTTGAGACTGCTTAGCTCACCAGCAGGAGCCAGCAGGTCCAGCCCAGGGAGGTGACCTGTTTGTGTCTGGAGGGACCGGGAGCCCCCCTCCAAGGCCTGGCTGGTGGATCGTGGTGCCCACTGGCCTCCAGCTGGCTCAGTGGCCCGTGTCCCTGTGTCTTATCAGGGCCAGCTCTGTCCACAGTGCCTGGGTGGCAGGGAGGGACAGTCTGCCTTGTGAGTCACTCTGTGCCCATTTAGGAACCAGTAGAGGGTGGCTGGTCTGAGGCATGCTGGCACTGATAGAATTGAATACACAAAAGGAGAGTTGCTATGCTTTCTTGGGGACAGGAGGACCAGTTTCAGATTTCAGACCAGATCTACCTGCAGAATGAGGCTCTTCATCTTGGTGAAAGCAGCTGCCCAACTCTTTTTTTTTTTGAAGTGGAGTTTCGCTCTTGTTGTCCAGGCTGGAGTATAGTAGCACAATCTCTGCTCGCTGCAACCTCCGCCTCCCAGGTTCAAGTGATTCTCCTGCCTCAGCCTCCCGAATAGCTGGGACTACAGGCATGCACCACCACGCCCAGCTAGTTTTTGTATTTTTAGTAGAGACGGGGTTTCACTACGTTGGCCAGGCTGGTCTTGAGCTCCTGACCTCAAGTGATGTACCTGCCTCAGCCTCCCAAAGTGCTAGGATTATAGGCGTGAGCCACCACGCCTGGCTCCAGCTCTTTCTGTTGTTTCCCTGAATGTTGGGAAAGTTCTTTCTTTTTCCACCAGAGTATTCAGACACCAGTGTTATTAAATGAAGACTCTAGTTAAAAATCCCTTCAGAAAAGGGAGAAAAAATTGGTGGTTTCTACAGGCCTGATTCTGTGAACCTGTGTCTCTGAGAGCACAATGAGGCCCTGCCGGTTGGTGTTACATTCTCTTTTCAGTCTGTTAACTCCTGAGGTGTCATTAGATGATTGCTATGTTGTGTACTGTTTGTGTCGATCATATTTTCATCTATTTTTTGAGCTTTATGCTTTTCTATTATTTGCCTGGTTGTGTAGGCTTTGCATGTAATAAATAAACTCTATTTAAAAAAAAACACACACACAGTGGGGGGCTTGGCTTGAACCCAGGAGGCGGAGGTTGCAGTGAACCAAGATTGCACCATTGCATTCCAGCCTGGGCAACAGAGCGAAACTCCGTCTCAAAAAAAAAAAAAAGAACAACAGAAAAAAACAGGCTGGCTTTAGGCTAGTTAACACTTGTTATGGTCATATTGCAAGAAGGGACCATGCTGGAAAAAGCAAGTTCAATCCCAGGCGGCAGGGCCTCCTTAGAGCAGAGCTGCTGAGCAGGGAGGTTAAGGGATCCTGTTGGCATTTTCAGGCTGAAGCAGGTGAGTCCAGTTCTCCAACCAGCACTGCCTGAGCAGGGAAGCCCTGTTCACGGTTGCACAGGAGATGCCAGAGGGGAGTGAGTGGAAAGAGGCTGTCCTGCAGCAGCAGGATTTGGGGTCATGGAAGAGCTAGGTCCCTAGGCTGTTGCTTGGACAAAGTCTATGACTTTACATGATTTCTTTCAGAACTGCCACCTGCCAACTTACTAGGCTCTGCATTTCTCCTTGAGAAGTCTGATATGGTGAGGGCAACCAACCTTGCCTAAGTCCAAGCCTAGCCCTGTGCGAGCCCACAGGTTAATGTGGTCCTCTCAGAGGCTGAGTGACTTGCCCAGGTCACCCAGCTAGCCAGGGCCGGGAGCTGGGATGGGACCCCAGCCTGTACCATTCAAGTCTGCATTTTCTTGGCCAGCTCCTCCAGCAAGCCTCTTTCAGTTCCATGGTTTTCACTCGGAACCATCTTAAGGTAAAAGCGAAATAGACACATCTCAGCAAATGATGAAAGTTTTTAAATTGAAACAAGTCGCAGAAAAGCCTCACAACAACAAAACACATTGCAGTCCCCAAGGACAGAGCCTGTGGCAGGGCAGACCCTGGGCAGTGCCTTGGGGGCTGTGCTTCAGCAAGAGGCTGCAGAAACCTCATGTCTGCATACAACCTGGAGGACAATTGGAGACGCACAGGCTTTGAGTCTAGGCCCAGCACTTCCTGCATCAGTACTGTCCCTTACAAACAGAGATAATCCAGCTCTTGGGACGTAACTGGTGAACTTTTTCCCCACAGTAGAAAAGTTCCTAAGTAGAAGTTAGGAACTTTTGCAGAAAGAGCAAACTACAACCTAAAAATACACATTTTAGCCAGCTGTGGTGGCACACACCTGTAGTGCCAGCTGCTTGGGAGGCTGAGACGCAAGGATCACTTGAGGCCAGGAGTTTGTGGCCAGCCGTTTGCGGCCAGCCTGGGCAACACAGTGAGACCGTCATCTTTTAAAAAAAAAAAAATACACATTTTTAGTTAAAGGCAAAATCATTCTGATCATGTTCCTAGCCTGTCAGCTTTTTATAAAACCTCTTGTTAATACTTGACTCACAGTATTTTCTCAGACAGCCAGGGTCTAGCTGGTCTCAGTATGATTTCACACTGGTTAATAAACCCCACCTGGACAGTGCCTGTGTCTTCCTCTGCAGGAGGGGAGGCAGGTGCTATGGAAACCCCATAGAATATTAAGTTCATTCAAATAAGTCCAGCATGATGAAAGTCTGCCAGCGGCCTGGCTGTGAGTGACAGCAGCAGTAGTTGTACTTATAGTGGCTATGAGAATTCATTAATTATACTGCTATAATGTCTCGTGATTTAAAAGATGTTGGAATTTGTATAGTAATGTAGAAGCCTGTATTCAAATGGGCAAAAAAGTAAAAACAGGCCATTAAAGACAGAGCTGTGATTTGTGTGTGTGTGTGTGCTTTCAATTTGTAGATTTCGATATTTATAGAGTATTCTTAAATTATGTATTAAAAACTTTATGGGCCAGGAGTGGTGGCTCACATCTGTAATCCCAGCACTTTGGGAGGCTGAGGCGGGTAGATCACCTGAGGTCAGGAGATTGAGACCAGCCTGGCTAACATGGTGAAACCCTGTCTCTACTAAAAATACAGAAATAGCTGGCATGGTGATGCACACACCTTTGTTCCCAGCTACTTGGGAGGCTGAGGCAGGAGAATCACTTGAATCTGGGATGCAGAGGTTGCAGTGAGCCAGAATTGCACCCCTGCACTCCATCCTGGTCAAAAGAGTGAGACCCTGTCTCAAAACAAAACAAATAAAAAAACCCTTTTTATATATGTATATTTTTTATTTTTTGTAGTGACGGGGTCTTGCTGTGTTGTCCAGGCTGGTCTTTCACTGCTGGGCTCAAGTGATCCTTCCACCTTGGCCTCCCAAAGGGTAGCGATTATAGACCACCACACCTGGCCAAAAATACTTAAAATGTTTTATTCAGCCTCTTTTCAGTGAGCCTGGTGATGCAGACATTAGGTGTCCTCGGTCTTCCAAGCCAGTATCTTTCTCCCCAGTCCCTCTCATGCTTCTCCCACTCTGGTTCACTTTTTTCTCAGGCAGGTTTTGTTTTCAGCTTTGCTTTTGTTTTGCATTCAGTGGTACCTTTAGTTCTGTGGTAGTTTTATTTACTTATTTATTTTACTTTCCCATGCTTGGTTGGATCCTTCTATAACAGTCGTCATTTCTTGACTTCCTGGGTAAGTCTATGTTTATGAATTTCATTTGCCCCTGGGTAAATGCTTTGTGCTCTTTGCCCATTGTAGTTTTTTGTTTTTTGTTTTTGAGACAGAGTCTTACTCTGTCACCCAGGCTGGAGGAGTGCAGTGGTGTGATTGCAGCTCACAGTAACCTCTGCCTCCTAGGCTCAAGCGATCCTTCCGCCCCAGCCCCCCGAGTAGCTGGGACTACAGGTGTGCACTACCATGCCTGGCTTTTTATTTTTTTATTTTTTATTTTTTTTGAGACTGAGTGTCGCTCTGTAGCCCGGGCTAGAGTGTGGTGGCACGATCTTGGCTCACTGCAACCTCCACCTCCTGGGTTCAAGCGATTCTCCTGCCTCAGCCTCCCGAGTAGCTAGGATTACATGCGCCAGCCACCACGTCCGGCTAATTTTTGTATCATTATTATTATTATTATTTTTGAGACAGAGTCTCATTCTGTTGCCCAGGCTAAAGTGCAGTGGCATGTCTCAGCTCACTGCAACCTCCACCACCCGGGTTCAAATGATTCTCCTGCCTCAGCCTCCCGATTAGCTGGGATCACAGGTGCCTGCCCCCGGCTAATTTTTCGTATTTTTAGTAGAGATGGCATTTCCCCCATATTGGCCAGGCTGGTCTCGAACTCCTGACCTCGTGATCTGCTCACCTTGGCCTCCCAAAGCACTGGGATTACAGGCATGAGCCACTGTGCCTGGCCAATTTTTGTATTTTTAATATAGATGGGATTTTGGGATTTCACTATGTTGGACAGACTGATCTCAAACTCCTGACCTCAAGTGATTGCCTACCTCGGCCTCCCAAAGCGCTGGGATTACACGCGTGAGCCACTGCGCCCGGCCCTTTTTTTTTTTTTTTTTTTTTTTTGTAGAGATGGCCTTGAACTCCTTGACTCAAGAGATCCTCCCGCCTCAGCCTCCCAAAGTGCTGGAATTACAGGTGTGAGCCACCGTGCCTGGCCTCATCTATTACTTTCTTTGACAAGAGGTATATCAACATAAAATTCAGATACTATACAGTTCACCCCTTTAAAGCATACAGTTGGATATACTGGTTTCAGGACAGTCACAGAGTTGTGCTTCCATCACCACAATCAATTTTAAAACATTCTTCACCCCGAACAGAAACTCTTTAAGCCTTTTGTTATCACCCACCGAAACCTCTAATCCCCAACCCTTAGGCAATTACCAATCCCCTTTTGGTTTCTTTAGATATGCCTGTTTTGGACATTTCATATAAACGGATTCATAGAATGTGTGGTCTGTTGTGACTGGCTTCTTCCGTTGAGCGTGGTGTTTTTGAGGTTCCTTCATGTTGTAGGACACGAAGGATTGACATTTGGGTTATTTCCACCTTTTGGCTATTATGTACAAGTGTTGGAGGGGACATAGGCCTTCATTTCTCTTGGGCGTGTATATACCTGGGAGTGGAATTGCTGGGCCAAATAGTAACTCTGTTTTTCACTTTTTGAGGAACTGCCAAACTCAAAAAGTGCTAGAATTGGAGATGTGAACCACTGCGCCTGGCTCATTGCAGCCTTGACCTCCCAGGCTCAGGCAGTCTTCCCACCTCAGCCTCCCTTGTAGCTGGGACCACAGGCATGCGCCACCACGCCTGGCTAACTTTTAAATTTTTTGTAGAGAGGGGGGTCTCCTATTGCTGCCCAGGTTGATTTCAAACTCCTGGCCTCAAGCAGTCCCCCGCCTTGGTCTCCCAAAGTGTATGTGCCATAGTAATTGTTTTATTAATTTTATTTTTGGAATGTTCATTGCTAATGAACATTGGATAGTTATATTAATCATGAATAATTAAAAACAGTAAAGATAACTGATTTTGTGTTAGTCTTATATTCTGCTACCTTGCTGAATTCATTTATTAGTTCCAAAAGCCTGAATGTGGCTTAAGATTTGTGACAATTTGTTGATCACTCCTTGTCTTTTATGACCTTACAAATTTGATGACTGCTGGTCAGGCATTTTATGGAAAATTCCTCAGTTTGGGTTTGTCCGCTATTTTCTCATGATTACACTGGGGTTATGGGTTTTGGGAAGAACACACAGAGGAAAGTGTCCTCATCACAGCACACTGGGGTGCTGGTCAGCGTGGTCAGCTGTCTCCACTGTCAAGTTGCTGCTGTTTCCTTTCTGTGCTCCTCAGCGGGATGTTGCTACATCCAGCCCACCCTCAAGGTGGCAGACAGGGAAGTAAGCTCCTCCTGGAGTGAAGAATATCAGAAAGAGTTTGGCCCCTGGTTAAAACCACCATAGCAATTAGTAAATATTTCAGGGGAGTTGTTGTCTGTGCAGATATCCTGTTAGTCCTTGGGAGTTGTGCCCACTGATCTTACCATTCAGCCCTGGCTGCTGCAGGCCCATGGATGGCCATGAGAAGTACTCGGTAGAGAAAGTAGGGCGCCTAGAACCCCGCTCAGGGCCCAGGAGGCACTGCACGGGTGGCCGTCCTTGCCACACCACCTCAGAGGCACAGAGCTGGCTCATGTGGCAACCCCAAGCCAGCCAGCCAGCAGGCATCGGCCAAGAGACTTCTGCTGGGGAACATGGAGGCGTGCATTCAGCCGTCTCTGCTGGCGTTCATTGTGCTCAGGGCTTTCCATTGAGTACTTGAAGACATGGCCTACATTACATCCGTGTTAGAGATGTGAAGTAACTTGCCCAAGGGCACATGTGTGGTAAGCTAAGTGCATGCTGAGCTAAGTGCAGACCTGGGTCTGTCCAGTTCAACCACCAACCTGCCCTGCCTCCCCACACATCATGGAAGTTAGTGTGGTTCATCCAGGTGCTTGAGGGTCAGGGAAGAGACGGCCGTGTTGAGGAGGGGTCTCCCAGGTGGGCTGCTATGGTGGGCTGCAGTCAGCAGGCTGCTTGACAGAGCAAGCCCAGTTTTTGTGCATGGGATTGACATGAATGAAATCCCGAGTTGGGGCTTCATGGGTCTTGTCATCTCTGTAACCTTCCTAAAGTGTAGAATGGAATGAGAAATCTGATTCTTTCTTCTGCTTCCTCAGCGCATTTATTATCTTTCCCTGGAATTCTACATGGGCCGCACGCTGCAGAACACGATGGTGAACCTGGGCCTTCAGAATGCCTGCGATGAAGCCATCTATCAGGTATGGGGCCTCGTGGTCGGGCTTCTGGGTGGCCCCTCCCGGTGCTTTGAGGTCTGAATCCATTTTCCCATGGAGGTGAGCCCTGGTGTTAAGACTAGCAGCTATCTGGGAATCGGGAGACTTACAGCCTGTTCTCCCCTCCTGGAAGGAATGGGTTGGTGGGGCTGCTCTCTGTTTTTGAGAGGAGAAAGTGATAATTGAATGGACCACAAGCATGGGGTTGAATTGGGATGCAAAGGTGTGGAGGTTCTAGAGGCCATCCCACACCCCACCCCACCTTGGGCAGATTTAGAGCACCGTACTGGTGATTGGTATTATTCCATTTTGACTTCATCAAACTGTTGACCCACATCTGGTTTCCCTCCCTCCACCCCTGAGATGACCTCCGGAGCTTACCCTAGTTGTCTAGTTGTAAAAGCGCCATTTCTCCCCTAAAAACAAAAACTGCCTTTCCTTCGGAGTTCGTCATTAGCACTTGCTCACTTTGAACGTAATCTTTTCACGGTTCCTTTGTGGTTTTAGAGCAGAGCAGCCGTTGGCTTCCTTGTCTGTCTTCGCTTCCCTTCCCAGCTGAGTCTCTAGAGTATAACCTTTTACCTGCGTATAGATGGGTGTCTTCATGGCGAGGCCACTTCACCTCAGCACCCTGCCATCACCTTTGCTTTGCTTGGGTTTGATGTGGGTGGGAGGACTTGGGGGGTTTCATTGGGGGCAAATGTCTTGCCTGGCTGGGAGGCGGCTCAGCGTTGCCTGGGGCTCCGTCTCCCCCTGCAGGAAGTCATGGCTGTGTCTGTGCACAACAAAATGCAACAAAAACTTCACTCCCCGTGTTCGAAATTAGCTAATGGCGCTGAAGGTTACCCTGGCAGGTGACATGTCATTTATGTCTGTTTACTGACTGTTAGCATTAGGACATGTCTGTAAGAAGTACAGAACATGCAATATCTTAGTCTTGTCTTTGGATTTTACCATTATAGAATGCATTTTATTTTTTGAAACATTTTATGCAGTTCTTACATACAGTAAAAATTTTAGAGAATAGTTTGCATCATAACTATGCAATATGTTTATAATTTTTATTCTCAAAAAATGAATGTTAATTATAGAAATTTAGAAATTACAGGCAAGTATCCTTTTAAACTTTGTATACTTGATGGGAGGTTCCAAGATGGCCGAATAGAAACAGCTCCAGTCTACAGCTCCCAGCGGGAGCGACACAGAAGACTGGTGATTTCTGCATTTCCAATTGAGGTACCGGGTTAATCTCACTGGGACTTGTCGGACAGTGGGTGCAGGACAGTGGGTGCAGCCCACTGAGGGTGAGCCAAAGCAGGGCGAGGCATCGCCTCATCCGGGAAGTGCAAGGGGTCAGGGAATTCCCTTTTCTAGCCAAACAAAGCTGTGACAGACAGCACCTGGAAAATTGGGTCACTCCCACCCCAATACTGCGCTTTTCCAACGGTCTTAGCAAACGGCACACCAGGAGATTATATCCTGTGCCAGGCTGGAAGGGTTGCACGCCCACGGAGCCTCACTCATTGCTAGCACAACAGTCAGAGATCCAACTGCAAGGAGGCAGTGAGGCTGGGGGAGGGGCGCCCACCATTGCTGAGACTTGAGTAGGTAAACAAAGCCATTGGGAAGCTCAAACTGGGTGGAGCCCACCACAGCTCAAGGAAGCCTGCCTGCCTCTGTAGACTCCACCTCTGGGGGCAGGGCATAGCTGAACAAAAGGCAGCAGAAACTTCTGCAGACTTAAATGTCCCTGTCTGACAGCTTTGAAGAGAGTAATGGTTCTCTCGGTACGGAGTTTGAGATCTGAGGACAGACAGACTGCCTCCTTAAGTGCGTCCCTGACCCCCGAGTAGCCTAACTGGGAGACACCTCCCAGTAGGGGCTGACTGACACCTCACACGGCCGGGTGCCCCTCTGAGACGAAACTTCCAGAGGAACGATCAGGCAGCAACATCTGCTGTTCTGCAATATTCGCTGTTCTGCAGCCTCGCTGGTGATACCCAGGCAAACAGGGTCTGGAGTGGACCTCCAGCAGACTCCAACAGACCTGCAGCTGAGGGTCCTGACTGTTAGAAGGAAAACTAACAAACAGAAAGGACATCCACACCAAAATCCCGTCTGTACGTCACCATCATCGAAGACCAAAGGTAGATAAAACCGCAAAGATGGGGAGAAACCAGAGCAGAAAAGCTGAAAATTGTAAAAATCAGAGGGTCTCTTCTCCTCCAAAGGAACGCAGCTCCTCGCCAGCAACGGAACAAAACTGGACAGAGAATGACTTTGATGAGTTGAGAGAAGAAGGCTTCAGACGATCAGACTTCCCCGAGCTGAAGGAGGATGTTCGAACCCATCGCAAAGAAGCTAAAAACCTTGAAAAAAGATTAGATGAATGGCTAACTAGAATAAACAGTGTAGAGAAGTCCTTAAATGACTTGATGGAGCTGAAAACCATGGCACAAGAACTACATGATGCCTGCACAAGCTTCAGTAGCCAATTCAATCAACTGGAAGGAAGGGTATCAGTGATTGAAGATCAAATGAATGAAATGAAGCGAGAAGAGAAGTTTAGAGAAAAAAGAGTAAAAAGAAATGAACAAAGCCTCCAAGAAATATGGGACTATGTGAAAAGGCAAAATCTACCTTTGATTGGTGTAACTGAAAGTGACGGGGAGAATGGAACCAAGGTGGAAAACACTCTTCAGGATATTATCCAGGAGAACTTACCCAACCTAGCAAGGCAGGCCAACACTCAGATTCAAGAAATATGGAGAATGCCACAAAGATACTCCTCAAGAAGAGCAACCCCAAGACACATAATTGTCAGATTCACCAAAGTTGAAATGAAGGAAAAAATGTTAAGGGCAGCCAGAGAGAAAGGTCAAGTTACCCACAAAGGGAAGCCCATCAGACTAACAGCAGATCTCTCGGCAGAAACTCTACAAGCCAGAAGAGAGCAGGGACCAATATTCAACATTCTTAAAGAAAAGAATTTTCAACCTAGAATTTCATATCCAGCCAAACTAAGCTTCCTAAGTGAAGGAGAAATAAAATCCTTTACAGACAAGCAAATGCTGAGAGATTTTGTCACCACCAGATCTGCCTTACAAGAGCTCCTGGAGGAAGCACTAAACATGGAAAGGAACAACCAGTACCAGCCACTGCAAAAACATGCCAAATTGTAAAGACCACTGATGCTGGGAAGAAACTGTATCAAATAATGAGCAAAATAACCAGCTAACATCATAATGACAGGATCAAATTCACACATAACAATATTAACCTTAAATGTAAATGGGCTAAATGCCCCAGTTAAAAGGCATATACTGGCAAATTGGATAAAGAGTCAAGACTCATCAGTGTGCTGTATTCAGGAGACCCATCTCATGTGCAGAGACACACATAGGCTCAAAATAAAGGGATGGAGGAAGATCTACCAAGCAAATGGAAAATAAACAAACAAAAAAAGCAGGGGTTGCAATCCTATGCTCTGATAAAACAGACTTTCAACCAACAAAGATAAAAAGAGACAAGGCCATTACATAGTGGTAAAGGGATCAATCCAACAAGAAGAGCTAACTCTCCTAAATATATATGCACCCAATGTAGGAGCACCGAGATTCATAAAGCAAGTCCTTAGAGACCTACAAAGAGACTTAGACTCCCACACAATAATAATGGGAGACTTTAACACCCCACAGTCAACATTAGACAGATGAGTGAGACAGAAAGTTAACAAGGATGGCCGGGCGCGGTGGCTCAAGCCTGTAATCCTAGCACTTTGGGAGGCCGAGACGGGCGGATCACAAGGTCAGGAGATCGAGACCATCCTGGCTAACACGGTGAAACCCCGTCTCTACTAAAAAGTACAAAAAACTAGCCGGGTGAGGTGGCGAGCGCCTGTAGTCCCAGCTACTCGGGAGGCTGAGCCAGGAGAATGGCGTGAACCCGGGAGGCGGAGCTTGCAGTGAGCAGAGATCTGGCCACTGCACTCCAGCCTGGGTGACAGAGCGAGACTCCGTCTCCAAAAAAAAAAAAAAAAAAATACAAAAAACTAGCTGGGCGAGGTGGCGGGCGCCTGTAGTCCCAGCTACTCGGGAGGCTGAGGCAGGAGAATGGTCTAAACCCGGGAGGCGGAGCTTGCAGTGAGCTGAGATCCGGCCACTGCACCCCAGCCTGGGCGACAGAGCAAGACTCTGTCTCAAAACAAAAAAAAAAAAGAAAGTTAACAAGGATATCCATGACTTGAACTCAGCTCTGCATTAGGCGCACCTAATAGACATCTACAGAACTCTCTACCCAAATCAACAGAATATACATTCTTCTCAGCACCACATCACACTTATTCCAACATTGACCACACAGTTGGAAGTAAAGCACTCCTCAGCAAATGTGAAAAAACAGAAATTATAACAAACTGTCTCTCAGACCACAGTGCAATCAAACTAGAACTCAGGATTAAGAAACTCACTCAAAACCACTCAACTACATGGAAACTGAACAACGTGGTCTTGAATGACTACTGGGTACATAACAAAATGAAGGCAGAAATAGATATGTTCTTTGAAACCAATGAGAACAAAGACACAACATACCAGAATCTCTGGGACACATTTAAAGCAGTGTGTAGAGGGAATTTATAGCACTAACTGCCCACAAGAGAAAGCAGGAAAGAGCTAAAATTGACACCCTAACATCACAATTAAAAGAACTAGAGAAGCAAGAGCAAACACATTCAAAAGCTAGCAGAAAGCAAGAAATAACTAAGATCAGAGCAGAACTGAAGGAGATAGAGACACAAAAACCCTTCAAAAAATCAATGACTCCAGGAGCTGGTTTTTTTGAAAAGATCAACAAAATTGATAGACTGCTGGCAAGACTAATAAAGAGGAAAAGAGAGAAGAATCAAATAGACGCAATAAAAAACAATAAAGGGGATATCACCACTGATCCCACAGAAATGCAAACTACCATCAGAGAATACTATAAACACCTCTACGCAAATAAATAGAAAATTTAGAAGAAGTGGATAAATTCCTGGACACATACACCCTCCCAAGACTAAACCAGGAAGAAGTTGAATCCCTGAATAGACCAATAACAGACTCTGAAATTGAGGCAATAATTAATAGCCTACCAACCAAAAAAAGTCCAGGACCGGATGGATTCACAGCTGACTTCTACCAGAGGTACAAGGAGGAGCTGGTACTATTCCTTCTGTAACACTCCAATCAATAGAAGAGGGAATCCTCTCTAACTCATTTTATGAGTCCAGCATCATCCTGATCCAAAGCCTGGCAGATACACAACAAAAAAAGAGAATTTTAGATCATTATCCCTGATGAACATTGATACAAAAATCCTCAATAAAATACTGGCAAACTGAATCCAGCAGCACATCAAAAAGCTTATCCACCAGGATCAAGTGGGCTTCATCCCTGGGATGCAAGGCTGGTTCAACATACGTAAATCAATAAACGTGATCCATCATATAAACAGAACCAAAGACAAAAACCGCGTGATTATTTCAATAGATGCAGAAAATGCCTTTGACAAAATTCAGCAGCTCTACGTGCCAGCAACTCTCAATAAACTAGGTATTGATGGAACATATCTCAAAATAATAAGAGCTATTTGTGACAACCCCACAACCAATATCATACTGAATGGGCAAAAACTGGAAGTAGTCCCTTTGAAAACTGGTACAAGACAGGGATGCCCTCTCTCACCACTCCTATTCAACATAATGTTGGAAGTTCTAGCCAGGGCAATCAGGCAGGAGAAAGAAATAAAGGGTATTCAATTAGGAAAAGAGGAAATCAAACTGTCCCTGCTTGCAGATGACATGATTGTATATTTAGAAAATCCCATTGTCTCAGCCCAAAATCTCCTTAAGCTAATAGGCAATTTCAGCAAAAGTCTCGGGATACAAAATCAGTGTGCAAAAATCACAAGCATTCCTATATACCGATAACAGACAGCCAAATCTGTCTCCTATTCACAATTGCTTCAAAGAGGATAAAATACCTAGGAATCCAACTTACAGGGGATGTGAAGGACCTCTTCAAGGAGAACTACAAATCACTGCTCAATGAAATAAAAGAGGACACAAACAAATGGAAGAACATACCATGCTCATGGATAGGAGGAATCAATATCGTGAAAATGGCCATACTGCCCAAGGTAATTTGTAGATGCCATCCCCGTCAAGCTACCAATGACTTTCTTCACAGAAATGGAAAAATCTACTTTAAAGTTCATACAGAACCAAAAAAGAGCCCGCATTGCCAAGACAATCCTAAGCCAGAAGAGCAAAGCTGGAGGCATCACACTGCCTGACTTCAGACTATACTACAAGGCTACAGTAACCAAAACAGCATGGTACTGGTACCAAAACAGATATACAGACCAATGGAACAGAAGAGAACCCTCAGAAATAATACCACACATCTACAACTATCTGATCTTTGACAAACCTGACAAAAACAAGAAATGGGGAAAGGAGTCCCTATTTAATAAATGGTACTGGGAAAACTGGCTAGCCATATGTAGAAAGCTGAAACTGGATCTCTTCCTTACACCTTATACAAAAATTAATTCAAGATGGATTAGAGACTTAAATGTTAGACCTAAAACCATAAAAACCCTAGAAGAAAACCTAGGCAATACCATTCAGGACATAGGCATGGGCAAGGACTTCATGTCTAAAACACCAAAAGCAATGGCAACAAGAGCCAAAATTGACAAATGGGATCTAATTAAACTAAAGAGCTTCTGCACAGCAAAAGAAACTACCATCAGAGTGAACAGGCAACCTACAGAATGGGAGAAAATGTTCGCAATCTATCTATCTGACAAAGGGCTAATATCCAGAACCTACAAAGAACTTAAATTTACAAGAAAAAAATCAAACAACCCCATCAAAAAGTGGGTAAAGGATATGAACAGACACTTCTCAAAAGAAGACATTTATGCAGCCAACAGACACGTGAAAAAATGCTCATCATCACTGACCATCAGAGAAATGCAAATGAAAACCACAATGAGATACCATCTCACACCAGTTAGAATAGGGAGCATTAAAAAGTCAGGAAACAACAGATGCTGGCGAGGATGTGGAGAAATATGAACACTTTTACACTGTTGGTGGGACCGTAAACTAGTTCAACCATTGTGGAAGACAGTGTGGTGATTCCTCAAGGATCTAGAACTAGAAATACCATTTGACCCAGCCATCCCATTACTGGGTGTATACCCAAAGGATTATAAATCATGCTACTATAAAGACACATGCACACATATGTTTATTGCGTCACTATTCACCATAGCAAAGACTTGGAACCAACGCAAATGTCCATTGGTGATAGACTGGATTAAGAAAATGTGGCACGTATACACCACGGAATACTATGCAGCCATAAAAAAGGATGAATTCGTGTCCTTTGTAGGGACATGGATGAAGCTGGAAACCATCATTCTCTGCAAACTATTGCAAGGATAGAAAACCAAACATGGCATGTTCTCACTCATAGGTGGGAATTGAACAGGGAGAACACTTGGACACAGGAAGGGAAACATCACACACCGGGGCCTGTTTTGGGGTGGGGGGAGAGGGGAGAAATAGCATCAGGAGAAATAACTAATGTAAATGATGAGTTAATGGGTGCAGCACACCAACATGGCAAATGGATACGTATGTAACAAACCTGCACGTTGTGCACATGTACCCTAAAACTTAAAGTATAATAATAAAAAATAAAAATAAAAAATAAACTTTGTACACTTTTTTCTTAAAAGTGATATTTTACTTGCAGTTTAGCTTTTATTTATTCTTGTGTTTGAAATATTTTCGTGATCACTGGGCTTTCAGTGTTTCCAGGTTCCTGTGCTGGGTGTGTGTAGGTGTGAGACATAGTGCCAGATGCTTCAGGTGGAAGAAAACAGTGATGCTCCCATTTCTAATGGAAAGCCAAAAAGAAAATGTGGCGCAAATGCATTGTCAGGCCTGAGTTGTCCAGAAGAGCAGTTTATACTAAAAAGTAGTGGTTCAAAAGCAGCAGCCCACTCTTGATTGAGCTATTAAGGATGCATTAAAAGTGATCTTCATTATGAAACATTTTACACATACACAAAGACTGAGTGACTGTTACAGTGAACCTGTGCCACACACCCACCTTCTGCCTTCTCTAGTCACCAGCTCCACCTCACGGCCAGTAGTGTGTTTGTCATACCCCACCACATGCAGGTTATTTAAGCCAACCTGAAGCAGCATGGTATTCACTTGTAAATATTTCAGTAGGTGGCCGTGCACGGTGGCTCATGCCTGTAATCCTAGCACTTTGGGAGGCTGAGGTGGGCGGATTGCCTGAGCTCAGGAGTTCAAGACCAGCCTGGGCAACAATGGTGAAACCCTGTCTCTACTAAAATACAAGAAAAAAAAAAAATTAGCTGGGCGTGGTGGCATGCGCCTGTAGTGCCAGCTACTCAGGAGGCTGAGGTAGGTGAATTGCTTGAACCCAGGAGGTCTAGGTTTCAGTGAGCCAAGATTGCACTACTGCACTCCAGGCTGGGCAACAGAGCGAGACTCTGTCTCAAAAAAAAAAAAAAAAGTGTGTGTGTGTGTGTGTATATATATATATTTCAGTAGGTGTCTCAAAAAGATAAGGAACTCCTAAAAATAGTTATATCATTATTCCTAAAATATTGACAGTAATTCTTTTTTTTCTGAGATGGAGTCTTGTTCTGTCACCCAGGCTGGAGTACAATGGCGCGATCTTGGCTGACTGCAACCTCTGCCTCCAGGGTTCAAATGATTCCCCTGCCTCAGCCTCCTGAGTCGCTGGAATTATAAGCACATGCCACCACTCCCAGCTAATGTTTGGATTTTTAGTAAAGACTGGGTTTAACATGTTGATCAGGCTGGTCTTGAACTCCTGACCTTGTGATCTACCCACCTCAGCCTCCAAAGTCAGTAATTCTTTAATGTCAACTTCTCAGGCAGGGTATAAGTTTTTCTGATCATGATACAACTTTTTAACAGCATGTTCAGAAACTAAATTGCATTTGTTTTTTTAAACTTTTCTTTTTCTTTTTTTTTTTTGGAGACGGAGTCTCACTCTGTCACCTGGGCTGGAGTGCAGTGACACTATCTCAGCTCACTGCAACCTCTGCCTCCCGGGTTCAAGCAATTCTCCTGCCTCATCCTCCCTAGGAACTGGGATTACAGGTGTGCGCCACCTCGCCTGGCTAATTTTTGTATTTTTAGTAGAGACAGGGTTTTACCATGTTGGCCAGGCTGGTCTCAAACTCCTGATCTCAACTGATCCATCTGCCTCGGCCTCCCAAAGTGCTGGGATTACAGGTGTGTGCCACCTTGCCTGGCCACATCTTTCTTAATCTATAGATATCTCCTCTTTTTTATTTTCTGCCTTGCAATTAGTTTGTTGGAACTGGGTTTGTCCTGTAGAGTTTTCACAGAATTTACATTTGACAGACTGGGTCCCCATCTGGTGTTTAACCTACCACTGTGTCCCAAGGATGTCTGTTCTCACAACTTCTTTTTATTTTTTTGAGACAGAGTCTTGCTCTGTTGCCCAGGCTGGAGTGCAGTGGCTTGATCTCGGCTCACTGCAAACTCCGCCTCCCGGTTTCAAGTGATTTCTGGCTAGTTTCTGCATTTTTAGTAGAGACGGGGTTTCACTGTGTTGACCAGGCTGGTCTCAAACTCCTGACCTTAAGTAATCTGCCCACCTTGGCCTCCCAAAGTGCTAGGATTACAGGCGCGGAGCCACCACACCCGGCCTGGTCTCACAGCTCTTACTCAACATTGTACTCAGAGTCTTGGCCAGGGTATTTGGCAAGGAAATGAAATAAGAAGCATCCAGATTGGAAAGGCAGAAGTAAAACTAACTCTATTTGCAGATTACATGATCTAGAAAACCCTAAGGAATTGACTAAAGACCATTAGAACTAATAAATGAGGTCAGCAAGGTTGCAGGATATAGGATCAATCTACAAAAATCAACTGTATTTCTATACATCTGCAATCCAAATGGAACATTTCATTAGTTCAGTCCAGATGGAATAAATCCAAAATGAAATTAAGAAAATAGTTTCATACCATTTATAATAGCATCAAAAAGAATAAAATGCTTAGGTGTAAATTTAACCAAAAAAATGCAAAACCTTTACCCTGAAAACAAAGACATTGAGGAAGAGCTCAATATGGAAAGGGATCTCATGTTAACATCTTGGAAGACTCAATGTTGTTAAGATAGCAGCACTCCCCAAATTGATCTACAGATATAATGAAGTCTCCATCTAAGTTCCATTTGGCTTCTTTGCAGAGATTGACAAGCTGGTTCTAAAACCTTGCTAGAAATGCAAGGGAAGTCCGGGTGTCGCGGCGGGCAGCTGGCGTCCCTGCACTTTGGGAGGCTGAGGCAGGTGAATCACTTGAGCCCTGGAGGACAGGGCTTGCAGTGAGAGGTTGCAGTGAGCCAAGATTGCACCGCTGCACTCCAGCCTAGGTGACAGAGCAAGACAGACCCTGCCTTAAAAAAAAAAAAAAAAAAAGGCCAGGCATGGTGGCTCACACTTGTAATCCCAGCACTTTAGGAGGCCAAGGTGGGCAGATCACCTGAGCTCAGGAGTTCAACACCAGCCTGACCAACATGGAGAAACCTCATCTCTACTAAAAATACCAAATTAGCCAGGCGTAGTGGTACATGCCTGTAATCCCAGCTACTCGGGAGGCTGAGGCGGGAGAATTGCTTGAGGCAAAGGTTGTGAGCCGAGATCACGCCATTGCACTCCAGCTTGGGCAAAAAGAGTGAAACTCCAACTCAAACAAAAAAGAAAAAAGAAAAAGCAAGGGACCAGGAATAGTCAAAATAACCTTGAAAAAGAAAAGAGGCCGGGCGCGGTGGCTCAAGCCTGTAATCCCAGCACTTTGGGAGGCCGAGGCGGGTGGATCACGAGGTCAGGAGATCGAGACCATCCTGGCTAACATGGTGAAACCCCGTCTCTACTAAAAATA
>NC_037678.1:96457223-96592542 GCF_003255815.1 Theropithecus gelada
GGCTGAGGCGGGAGAATGGCGTGAACCTGGGAGGTGGAGCTTGCAGTGAGCCAAGATCGCGCCACTGCACTCCAGCCTGGGCGACAGAGCGAGACTCCGTCTCAAAAAAAAAAAAAAAAAAAAAAAAAAGAAAAAGAAAAGAATCAGAAGACTCACACTTCACAATTTCAAAATTTACTGCAAAGCAGCAGTCATCAAGACTGTGTGTTAGAAGCATAAGGACAGAACAATGGAATTAGAATTAAGAGTCCCAGAAATAGGCTGGGCATGGTGGCTCACACCTGTAATCCCAGCACTTTGGGAGGCCAAGGTGGGTGGATTGCATGAGCTCAAGAGTTTGTGACCAGGCTGGGCAGCATGGTGAAACCCTGTCTCTACAAGAAAATTTAAAGAAAAAAATTAGTCAGGTGTGATGGTGCTCACCTGTGGTCCCAGCTACTCTGGAGGCTGAGGAGGAGGATTGCTTTAGCCCAGGAGGTCGAGGCTGCAGTGAGCTGGGATCGTGCCACTGCACTCCAGCCTGGGTGATAGAACGAGACCCTGTCTCCAAAAAAAAGAAAAAAAAAACAAAGTCCAGAAATAAGTCTCATATGTATGGTCTGTTGTTTTTCTGCCAATTAAAAAAATTGCAGTAAAATATACATAACATAAAATTTGCCATTGTAACCATTTTTAACTGTACAGTTCAATTGCATTAAGTACCTTTATCTTGTTCTTTATCCATCACCACCATCCATCTCTAGAACTTTTTCATCTTTCCTAACTGAAACTCTATACCCATTAAAAAATAACTCCTCCTTTCCTCTTTGCCTAGCCCCTGAAAACCACTGTTCTGCTTTTTGTCTCTATGAATTTGGCTACTCTAGGTACTCATTTAAGTGGAATCATACGTTATTTGTCCTTTTGTGACTGGCTTATCTCACTCAAGCAAAATGTCCTGAAGGTTCATCCATGTTGTAGCATGTGCCAGTACTTCATTCCTTGTAAAGGCTGAATAAATTTTTATTATGTGTATATACCATATTTTGTTTATCCATTCATCTGTCAGTGGACATTGGGGAGCTTCTACCTTTGGCTATTGTGAATAATGCTGCTGTGAACATAGGTGTACAAATATCTCTTTAAGATCCTGCTTTCAGTGCTTCTGATTATATACCTAGAAATGGAATTGCTGGATCATATGGCAGTTCCATTTTTAATTTTTTTTGGAACTACCAAAATGTTTTCCACAGCAGTAGCACCATTTTACATTCCTACCAAAAGTAGGCAAGAGCCAGTTTCTGTACATCCTCACCAATGCTTCTTTTGAATTGAAAATAGAATGACTACTATTTTTTTATAGTAGTCATTCTAAATGGGTATAAAATGGTGTCTTATAGTTTTTATTTGCATGTTCCTGATAACTAATAATGCTGAGCATCTTTTCATGTGCTTGTTGGCCATCTGTATATCTTGTTTGAAGAAAAGCCTGTTCAAGTCGTTTACTCATTTTGAATCAGGTTGTTTGTTTTTTTGTTGTCGAATTTTAAGAATTCTCTATTTGTCCTAGATATTAATAGCTTATCAGATACGTGATTTGTGAGTATTTTCTCCCATTCTATGGCTTGTCTTTTTACTGTGTTGATAGTACATATTATATTACTCTCTATATAAAGATGAGGTTTCACCTTGTTGGTCAGGCTGTTCTCAAACTCCTAACCTGAAGTGATCCACTTGCCTTGGCCTCCCAAAGTGCTGGGATTACAGGCGTGTGACACTGCGCCCAGTCGATAGTATCTTTTGATTCACAAAAGTTTTTAATTTTTATGAAGTCTAGTTTGTTTATTTTTTCCTTTGTTGCCTGTAAGATTGGTGTCATATAGATCAATAGATTTTTTTGAAAGGAAATAGGTACCAAAGCAATTCAATGGAGAAAGATGTCTTTTCAACAAACGGTATTGGGATATTTGGATATCTACATGCAAATAAATGAAATTGAACCCCTACCTCACACTACATACAAAAATTAGCTCAAAATCGATCAAAGACCTAAATGGTAAGAGCTAAAAGAATACAACTTTTAGAAAAATATATAGAGATCAATCTTCGTGACCTTGGATTAGAATGATTTCTTAGATATGACACCAAAAACCCAAGCAACGAAAGAAAAAATAGATACATTGGACTTCATCAAAATGAAAAACTTTTGTGCGTTAAATAAAGACAACCTACAAAATGAGGGAAAACATTTGTAAATCCTAAATCTGGTAAGAGTCTAGTATCCAGAATATATGTAAAGAACTCTGACAGCCACAAAAAGACAACCCAATTGAAAAATGGGCAAAAAGACTTGGATGTTTCTCCAAAGATGATATCCACGTGCACAAAAAAGATGCTTAATGTGATTAGCTATGAGGGAAATGCAAATCAAAACCACAATGAGATGCTGCTTCATACCCACGAGAACGGCTATAATCATAAACACAGAAAACAAGTGTTGGTGAGGGTATATAGCCATTGGTGTGATTGTCAAATCTTGCAGTCACTTTGGAAAATAGTCTGGCAGTTACTCAAAAAGTTAAGCATAGAATTCTCATGTAGCCTAGCATTTCCATACCAAGGTATAGGCCTGAGAGAAATGAAAACATATGTCTACATGAAAAATTGTATATGAATTTCACAGCAGCATTATTCATAACAGCCAAAAGTGGAAACATCTAAATGTTTATCAGTTGATATATAGGTAAGCAAAATGTGGGCTAGCCATACAGTGGAATAGTACACAGCAGTACAAAGACGGGAAGGGCTGACATATGGCACAACATGGATGAAGCTTGAATACATGCTCATTGGAAGAAGCCATGAAATAACCGAAATAGGTAGATCCATAGAGATGGAGAGTAGATCAGTGATTGGCAGAGGTGGGGGAAATAGGTTATGACTGCTGATGGGCACGGGACTACTTTTTGATATGATGGTTTGGAATTAGTGGTGATGGTTGCACAATTTTGTGAACATACACTTTTAAAAGGTGAATTTTATGGTTAATGAATTATATCTCAATAAAGAGATAAAGGTTACTGGGTGTACTGCAGTGCACTTTTTCTGTCTTCAGTTCAGAAGCCCATTTCAGCAGAGTTTTGGACTTTCTGTTAGCTACTTTTTGTGTCGTTGTTGTTGAGACAGGGTCTTACTCTGTCACCCAGGCTGGAGTACAATGATACGATCACGGCTCACTGTAGCCTCAACCTCCCGGGCTCAAGTCATCCGCCTCAGCCTCCCGAGTAGCCAGGACTGTAGGCATGCGCCATCACACCCAGCTAATTTATTTTTTATTTTTTTATTTTTTTATTTTTTTTTGAGACGGAGTCTCGCTCAGGCTGGAGTGCAGTGGCCGGATCTCAGCTCACTGCAAGCTCCGCCTCCCGGGTTTACACCATTCTCCTGCCTCAGCCTCCCAAGTAGCTGGGACTACAAGTGCCTGCCACCTCGCCCGGCTAGTTTTTTGTATTTTTTAGTAGAGACAGGGTTTCACCATGTTAGCCAGGATGGTCTTGATCTCCTGACCTCGTGATCCGCCCATATCGGCCTCCCAAAGTGCTGGGATTACAGGCTTGAGCCACCGCGCCCAGCCTATTTTTTATTTTATTTTATTTTATTTTATTTTATTATTATTATTTTTTGAGACAGAGTCTCGCTCTGCCGCCCAGGCTGGAGTGCAGTGGCTGGATCTCAGCTCACTGCAAGCTCCGCCTCCTGGGTTTACGCCATTCTCCTGCCTCAGCCTCCCAAGTAGCTGGGACTACAGGCGCCCACCACGTCGCCTATTTTTTATTTTTAGTAGAGACATCTCATTATGTTGCCCAGGCTGGTCTTGAACTTCTGAGATCAAATGATCCTCCCACCTTGGCCTCCTAAAGTGTTGGGATGACAAACTTGAGCCACCACACCCCGCCTTTTTACATCTTTCTCGAATGCTCACAAAATCAAGGTGACATTTGCCCTCCTAGGTGGGATGAGTGTGCTGTAGGCACTCAATTTAAAAACATGAAGGAACTAAACATCTTTCCCTATGTTGACTTGTAGCCTGTCTTTAGAAAAATATATAGAGATTTTTAAAAAGTTTAATGGATTTTTTGAATTTAATAGATTTTTTTATGAACGAGAGGTTTTAAGATCGATTTAGACCATAAACTTAGAGGTTTTCTGGTCGGTTATGTTGTAGTTAAACTTATTTCTTAACTTTGAGCAAGTAATGCATTATTGAGTAAATCCTAGCACCCCCCTCCCTGTATCCAAAATATTGTTGGTGGAATGTACCCTTTGAAATTGCTTTAGGAATTAAGTTCAAGTCACGGTATTTTGAAATTTTACCCTGAATCAAATTACTATATGTGTCAATACCATTCATTTGACTTAGTGTATGCTAAATCATTTGTAACTTTGCTGTTGTTATTTAAAATACTACCACTCTTCTCAGTGGATATTTTTTTGGTTTCAAAAATGTACTTTTTTAAAATTAAACTTTGTTGTTTTTGTTAACATGTATTGGGTTTACTATTTTTAAATGAATTCATATGTATACTTTAAAAAGGTCTGCATTTTAATTTGTAATTTGATAAATATCAATACATGTAATTCAAATTAAAAAAAGCTGTTTGGATTCTTCTGAGACCAAAAAGTATAAAGACTACCAATCCAGATAATGTGAGCAATTTGTCAAGTTCGTGCACTAAATCCAGATTAATGGAATATTTATCCAGATGCCATAATGAGAGTACTGAGTTCGGCTTCTGGAATGGTGTTGTCAATCGTGATTTTATTGCTTTTTCTCTAATTTTTAGCATGACATATCTATTTCACAACATTGTTTGAATACAGTTGGAATCACCACAGGAAAAGTGCTTTTAGGTTTCAGTTTAAAAATATGTCATGTAAATATCTTTAGCCCATGTGAAATTAGAGAATGACAGAGCCATTGGTTTCGTTTTTAGGATACATGTTATAATTTGCTCACTATTAATAGGTTAACTACCTGGCAATAAATGTTTTTGAAATATTTGTAAACTTTCATTTCCATGCATTAACATCAAATTTTAACATTGGATTTTCAAGTCTAACAGAACCCAGACTCTAATTTTTAGCATAAGCTCACAAGACTTACATATCTTTCAGCCTGTCATTCAAGGGAAAATATTGAGTAACATTAAAATGCTGCCTCTGTTTTTGTTTGCAGTTGGGGTTGGATTTGGAGGAACTCGAGGAGATAGAAGAAGATGCTGGCCTTGGGAATGGAGGCCTGGGGAGGCTGGCAGGTAAGCTGCCCCGTCCAGGAGGAGCTCTCTTGGACCTGTTGGCTTGGTTAGTGGCCATGTAGTGAGGCCAGGGTCAGGTAAATTGGCTTCAGGGTAAATTGGCTTTGAGTGGATGGGCCAGTGTGTTCTTCAGATTGAAATCTTTGCCACTATTCGGGGGAAAAGGGGAAAATATATGTTTTCTTTCACACAAGGGGCATGTCATCATTATCATGAAGACCAGTCCTGCCAGCATGGAGTAAGCTGGTGCTGGGAGGGGCTCCCGATATGCTGACCACTTTCCAGGGCACAAGAGCCAGCGATTGGCAGACAGCCCAAAGGATGGAAAGATGATTTATGAACGTGGCCCTGCTTGCAGCAGGCAGTTTCAACTCTGATACAGTCAGCAGATTGCCTTGAAATAAGAAGGCAGGGCACTGAGCTTTGAAGGTTTTCAGCCCTCTCCACACCCCGGCCTTTGCAACATGTGATGGGTCACCACCATCTTCCTGCTACGTCCCTTCTCATCAAATGCAAAACTGGGCTTCCTACACTCAAGGGAAGCTCCAGCCTCCTTTGTCCCCATCTGCTGACAACCCCAGGGGCGGCCATTCACCCCACGTCTCACCTCCAAGCTGGAGACTGTGGACTGCTCCCTCCCCAGCCCTGAGACCTGCTTCCATTTGGGGTGTTCCGGGTCCTTGGGCTTTCCCAGTCACCTTGCCTGCCCCTTGCTCCTCCCTTCATCCTTCTCCATGGCCAGATATGAGTAGAGCCTTTGCCTTCTGCCCACAGGGCCCCGTACCCACAGACCCAGGCAGCACTGAGCCCGCCATGGCTTCATGTGCTTCCCTCCTGCAGGCAAGTCCCCAGAACAAGAGTCCGTGACGCTCCCTCATCCCTCTCCCTCGGCAGAGGGCCTCACAGGCATCTGTGTGTTCCATGGATTGGACATTTTATTTTAGTTACTAGTGTTCCATGTCAGTGTTTTTTTGATTTTTTAATCCTGAATTATTTATTTATTTATTTATTTTGAGACGGAGTCTTGCTCTGTCACCCAGGCTGGAGTGCAGTGGCGTGATGTCAGCTCACTGCAAGCTCCACCTCCCGGGTTCACACCATTTTCCTGCCTCAGCCTCCCGAGTAGCTGGGACTATAGGTGCACGCCACCACGCCTGGCTAATTTTTTTGTATTTTTAGTAGATACGGGGTTTCACCGCATTAGCCAGGATGGCCTTGATCTCCTGACCTCGTGATCTGCCTGCTTCGGCCTCCCAAAGTGCTGGGATTACAGGCGTGAGCCGCCGCGCCCAGCTGGTCCTGAAGCGTTAATAAGGCTGCATTTCACTCTCGCCCAGGCTGGAGTGCCGTGGCACAGTCTTGGCTCACTGCAGCCTCAACTTCTCTGGCTCAAGCAATTCCCCCACACCAGCCTCCCGAGTAGCTGGGACCACAGGCATGCGTCACCATGCACGGCTAATTGTTTGTATTTTTTATAGAGACAGGGTCTCACTATGTTGCCCAGACTGGTCTCAAACTCCTAGACTCAAGCGATTGTCCCACCTAAGCCTCCCAGAGTGCTGGGATCACAGGTGTGAGCCACCACACCTGGCCTCTAAATCTTTATTCAAAACATTGTTTTGTTTTTCTTCCAAGAAGTTTTGATTGGAACAAGGGCTGGGTTTAATGACACGTGCTGTAGCGCCCTGGGGCCCCTGGTACTGTGGTGTTTGCACAGGTGGACGTTGATTTGCACGTGGCCAGCTGCCACTGCTGTGCCAGCTTCACTGAGGAGTAGGATGAGGCTTGGTGTGTTGATGTGTCCCTGCTGTCAGAACAGCTTGGGTTTCAGTGGAATGTGCAGGGGATTGGCGAGGCCTCAGCCTGAACTGGGGTGTCCAAGAGTGGAGCAGTGGGGGGCTTCGTGCTTAGAGAGGTTCCCGGCCTGGCGGAGTTCTCTGGGATTCTTCATCTCCCCATCCTCCCGTGCCCTTTGAGTAACCACGTTGATGTCTTCTGTGTGTGGCCCCAGGATCTCATGGGGAGGGTGAGGGCTCCAGTTTTCCTCTCAATGAAGCCTGAAGTCAGTGTGATCCCCTCTGAATCTCTGCCTTGCGTCCCGTGGGCTGCCTCCCTATGGGACCTTGGTGCCGTGCCTTCGATTCTGACTGATCTGTGATTGATTTCTCAGCGTGTTTCCTTGACTCAATGGCCACCTTGGGCCTGGCAGCGTACGGCTATGGAATCCGCTACGAATTTGGGATTTTTAACCAGAAGATTGTCAATGGCTGGCAGGTGGGTGAGATTTCATTTCTTCACTGGTTTCCAGCTCTTGTTCACACAATAAAATGGTAACACTTGCAGTTAGTCTTTTTATACTTCCCACGCCCCCGCCAGGGAACTGCAGGCCGGCCAGGGCAACGTGGAGCAAGTCAGGGCAGCTCCCTTGCTCCGGCTCCTTGGCCCACATGGCCTGGGAGAGCCTGGGCCCTGTGTGAGCTTTTTGCCAGCTGCCTCTGCCTGGTGACGGGGAAGTTGGGGCATGCAGGACACAGAAACCTGACTGAGCCTTACAGCAGCTCCCAGTTAGGGCCAGTAGCAGCCAGGCAGTGAGGGTCACTCTGGTGACCCTCTGCACCAAAATGCAGAGTGCAGGGTGGTGCTTTTGGGGTCAGCCTCAGTGGGATGTTGGCCCTAAGAAGTTAGAAGAGCAGTTGTAGCTTTTACTCTCACCTTCTGCCTTCACTGCCTGACCCCAGTGAGGGGATAGTGCCTTTGGGGTTAGAGACTGGACTCTGCGTAGTACAGTGGCCCTTGGAAGGAGTGAGCCTCGATCTTGAAGCCTCACATTACAGCTAAGTGAGGTGGTTGAGACCGTGGCAGGGAGGAGGGCGTGGCCTTAAAATGCAGCCTCCTCCTCCCCGGGGAGCAGCTCCCTTCCCATATGCCTCAGAATGAAAGTCACCACTATTCCATTCAGTTGGAGAATGGTTTATTTAATATCATCTGGGGCCTGCAAGTCACAAATAAAGCTAGTCTGGGGTTAGAATCAAAAGATTTGTAGCATCAGAGTGTACAGCCCCAATGAATGTGTGTGTGATGGGTGGTAGAGATGTCCTTGGGGCAGGGGTGGGAAGTGGGGTTGGGCCGCATGGCGGGTGCAGCCTCCAGAGCTCGTCCATGGCATCTGTAGGACTCATGCCTCTCACCATAGAGAAATTAACCCAAAACGTAAACACGCAAGGAGCTGCTGTCCATGACACGCACAGCGATGTGTTTAGAGGGAATGTGGACTCCTGTCTGCAGCTTGCTTTAAATGCACCCCAAAATCAACGGATTGGTGGATGGAGAAACAACAGACTTTACAGCACCTAGGTGTGGGTGCATGACGTTTCTGCATGTTTGAAAACGCTCACAATAAAATGTTGGTAAAGAGAAGTAATGGCTAAAGGTAAACCTAAAACGGACTCAGATCCATTGCTTGATTTGTGGAGATGCCCTCTGCAACCTTAGAAAGGCGCCTTTCTCCACTGCCTCAGGACAGCTCTGCCCCAGCCCTCCACGTGCTGCCTGAGCGCCAGGGCAGTCCGGTCTATGCACATGCTGATGCTCTGGCTCATTCTGGCCCCCAACAGTCCCCATGTCACGTGTGGGTTTATAAGGCAGAAGCTCAGAGGCACCCCTTCGCCTAGTTGGTGTTAGGGTTTTCAGCAGGAAGGTATTGGTGGTGGTTTTGGTTTTAGCACGGAGACATTTTTCCTTCTGGTGGTCCTCGTTCCTGTAACTCTTGCCACCTTGTGTGATAGTTCAGGATGATCAGTAAGTGAAGCTCACCCCTCCTCCCATCCCCTTTTCATGGGAACTGGTCATATTCAGTGGGTTTTTAGTTGGCTTTAGCTGTGGAAGAAATAAATACAGGCAGAGTTGGCCAGCAGCGTGTGGCCAGAGGGGCCGCAGGCCAGCCTGCTTGGTACCCTGGCCGAGGGGGCAGGGAGGCCCTGGAAGGGAGACTCAGGCCGCCTTTGTATGTAGGAAGCTATTGCTTCTGCCGACGACTCCTGGAGCAACTCTGCAGGAGATGGTCAGGCCCTGGTGTTGGGGAATCTCACAGCGGACAAGGAGATGCCACCAGAAAGGTCTTGCTGGGAGTACCATGGGGAGGTGCCTCCCGAACAGCACAGCCCAGACAGTCTTGCTCGTGACTCTTTATGTCTGTGTAGGAACCATTAAGAGGAAATCCCTCAGTGTAGCATACTAGGGCTGCTTGTTCGTTCTTAAGAGAAGAGGCTTGATCTCATTTCAGTTTTAGGAATTTAGATTTCAGAACCCACCCTTGCTGCTATACCAGACAGAGTTACTCTGTCACTTGGTGGTAAAGCAGCCCCTAGTGCTTCTGTGCAAGGGTGGCTCGAGTCTGCAGGGCTGCTTTTAGTGTGGGAATTGGTTTTGTGTATTCACTGGTCTCGGGTGCCACTGGGCACAGATTTTGGGAATAAGCCCTCCCGGAACAGCTTGTCTTCCTGGGTGCATCCGGGGCACCCTCACTGCCAGCTACCAGCTTGGCCCCAGCACTTGTGGATTTGCAGCGTCACTTTCTTTCTTTTTAAAATTTAATTTAATCATTTTTTTTAGAGTTAGGGTCCTGCCCTGTCACCCAGGCTGAAGTACAGTGGCACAGGCATAGCTCACTGCAGCTTCGACCTTGTGGGCTCAAGCAATTCTCCCACCTTGGCTTCCCAGAGTGCTGGGAACTGTCGGCGTGAGCCTCCGCCTGGCCAGTGTGTCCCTGTCAAAGCAATGTCTTCTAGTGATTCTTCTGTAACAGCTTTATTGAAATAGAGTCGATTTCAGTATATTCAGAGTTGGGTAACCATCACCACTGTCTATCTTGAGAACATTTTCATCACCCCAGAAAGAAGGCCTGCACCAATTTGCCGTCATACCCAGCCCCTGACAGCCTCTCGCCTGCTTCTCTGTGCAGGTGCCCATTCTGAACATTTCCTGTAAATAGCCTCATGTGACGCGTGGTGTTTTTGTCTGGCCTCTTTCACTGAGTGTAGGTTTTTCAAGCTCCATCCAGGTCAGAGCATGTGTCAGTCAGTGGTTCTTAGTGTCTTTTTTTGGGGTGCATATTTCTGAATTTTGAGTTTGTTACTTTAGTGCCCACCGTGTTCATTTACCCACGTGGGCTTGGCCAGAAGTGGGAATCCTGACGTGGTAAGTGGCTGTAGGTAAGTTTAAGTGCCAGGTGCTGTGTGATCTCGGCCGCATGGTCTGCTGGGTCCAGGACAGGGCGGCGGCCTGGGACATCTGCGCTGAGGGTGCCCTCACAGCTCTCCCCTTTCCAGGTAGAGGAGGCCGATGACTGGCTGCGCTATGGCAACCCCTGGGAGAAAGCGCGGCCCGAGTATATGCTTCCTGTGCACTTCTACGGGCGCGTGGAGCACACCCCCGACGGCGTGAAGTGGCTGGACACACAGGTACCTGGGCTGAAATGTCCACGGCAAGGCTGGGACCGGGTGAGGGGGCTGCTGCGGCTCATTCCTAGTCATCTCGACTTCTTCTGGCTTGGGGGACTTGCTGCCTCCCTGGAGGACTTAAGGTAAAAGCCGGGGGAGGTTTATTCTCCTCATCTCCCCAGTCTCTTACGCTTTGATGGGAGCTTCCCAAACAGTGGAGGCGCTGAGCACAGCGCGCGACTCCGCGGGGAAGCCCCGCTGGGCAGGAGCTGTGTGTTGGGGCTGGGCAGGGTCCACTCACAGCCAGATGCTCACGGGAACCCTGCTGCTTAAGAGCAGGCAGGAGGGTGTTCTCATGGGATGGGGGCACAGACCGCCGCGTGGGTGAAAACAGCTCCCACTATCTGTGGAGCATGCGACAAGCTCGCTTGGCCTCCTGGTGCCATACGTGGCCCGTGGCTCTCAAAGCGTCAGCTGTCAGAGCCCCTGGAGTATGTGTGAGGTCTGGGCGACATCTGGGGATGGGGCCAGGCCCTCCTGCCCAGCAGGGTGCTGATGGGGGACCAGGGCAAGAGCCTAGAATACTCAGCAGTGAGGGGTGCCAGGCACGCAGAGGCCACGTGAGGGAGCACCCAGTCCAGGCTCAGGGCAGCTGGGAGCCGGGGTGCCTGGGGCAGGGCAGGGGCCGGCAGGAGAGGCTGCAGGAGAACGTTGGGGCATCAGTGAGATTTGGCCACCTGTGATGGAGAAGGAGGGGTGATAACGGGAGAGCCTGGAGGCTGGGTGGTCGCTGGTGTGCAGAGGGCGTTGTCCTGACTTTGTAGGACACAGTTTTAAATCAAATACATGGGCTTAGAGTGGCTGGGGCCATGCCATGGAGGCTGAAAATACCATGAAAAGTTGTATTTAACTTGCAAAAGCAGGGCAGGGGACCGGCGCTGTAGATGTGTTCGTGGATGAGTGTGTCAGTGTGAGTGGGGATGCTGGAGAACCGGGACATCGCAGGCAGGCTGTGAAGATGGGCTTAGTCCCGAGGGCTGGCCAGGATGGAAGGGGCCGGAATGCCTTGCCGGGGACTTGTCGCTCACTTGGATGTCGCCTTGTGGGGCAGGGGCAAGGGTTGACAGGAGAGAGGAAGGGAAAGGGATCCTGGGGTTTTGGTCTTGGTGGCCCCGGTGCGCCCCCTGTGTGGCCATCTGAGCTGACTGGCGGTGCCACAGGCACGTGTGTGCCGGGATGAGCCCAAGCATCCCTGAGTGCGCCTGCCGGGAAGCTGGGACCACAGGCCAGCCTCAGCTTTGTGAGCCTCCTCCTGCCCTTGGTGGGAGTGGAGCTGATGTCTCTGGATGCAAGGGAACCTGGGGGCTTGTCAAGGAGAGGGGGAGCCAGGCTGGGGTGGAGGGAGCACGGCTGGGCTTGTGCTAGGGAGAAGGCAGCTGCAGGAGCAACCTTCCTGCAGGTGGAGCTGAGAGAGGTCATCGCCAGGGCGAGCCTCTGTGTATTGGAGTTCCTAGAGCAGAGTTGAGTGAGGAGGGGAGGCGTGGAGGGCGGAGGGTAAGGAGGGAGGTGGGGGTTGGTGCTGCGGCACCTCAGGAAGTCGGGATGGGGATGTTTCTTCGTTCGAAGCCATTCCTGAGGAAGGTGAAGTGAGAAGACAGGTCTGCTCTGGGGAGGGTGGTGGGGCAGGTGGTCCTCTCAGGATGACAATGTGGCACCACAGGGGCGGGCGCGGATGGGGACTGTGGTGCTGAGCATGGGCTGGGTGGATGTGTTTGGGCAGAAGGGGGAGACCGTGGGGGACCAGCAGGGCGCCAGGTGCCCAGGAAGAGGCTGGGGCGGGGAGAGGCTCAGGGGCCGGTGGGGGCCCTCGCCACTCCGTCCTGAGCAACCTGTTTTGTGGCCAGGTGGTGCTGGCCATGCCCTATGACACCCCGGTGCCCGGCTACAAGAACAACACCGTGAACACCATGCGGCTGTGGTCCGCCAAGGCTCCCAACGACTTCAAGCTGCAGGACTGTACGTTCCGTGGTTCTCGGCGCCCCTGTGTCCATGTGGGTGGCTGGTCCCGGATGCCCTCACCCACAGCCTTTACCACGCCCTGCGGCTCCCTGTCCTGGAGGCTGCACGGCCCTCCTCTAGGGTGAACCTGCATCCTGGTGAAAACGAGGCTGGTGCAGCTTACCTGTGTGTGGGACCTGGCTGGGAAGGGCCTACAGGCAGAGCGACCGAGACACCTGGGCCCTGGGCACCCAGGGTCTGCTTGTGCAGATCATGTGCCCCTGGGGAGGCGTGAGGGGGATGGAGTTGTATGCGGTGCATAGGGGAACTGCAGGAGGGATCACGTTTACCTCCAGGGGTGGGGGTGAGGTGAAGTAATGCAGTGGCTAGGGGAGTCCTGTGCTCGAGCGAGTTTCCTTGGCCTTTGCAAGTAGGCCCCTGAGCGGTTGCGGTGCTGGTGCCAGGAGGCACGTGTGTGCTGACCCCACTCCGTTTCTTCTTAGTCAACGTGGGAGACTACATCGAGGCGGTCCTGGACCGGAACTTGGCCGAGAACATCTCCAGGGTCCTGTATCCAAACGATAACGTGAGTAGCTGGCCTGGGCACTCTTGCTCAGACTGCGTCGCTTTCTGGCTTAGTGAGGTGGGCTGACTGGCTGGGCTCCCCAGTGGGGCCTCTTGTTGGCCTTGGCAAGCAGCCCCCTGGTGGCCCTCCCATCTCAGGTGCACACACGATGCCCTTGGGGAGGAGAGGGGGGCACTGTCCTCCATAAAGCCCAAGCGGGTCCTCGTGTGCCTCTTGGCAGCTCTGTGGTCGTCTCTCTGAGGACACTCTCTGCCACCTTCCCCTCTTATCCATTCCCCTCATAAACACACAGCCAGCTGCTCCTTGGGGCCAGCTGGAGCCTGTCAGCCCTCCAGCCTGTGTGCTGTTCTAGCCCGCAGTGCCAGTTCCCCAAGTAGGTGATCTGTCTCTCCGGGGAACGGTAGCGCCTACCTGGCATTGATGCCTGGGGACATTCGAAAGGTACTTGGCACATGCCCTTCCCATGCTAGGTGATGGTGTTGCAGCCATGTTCCCCACTGCCACCTACATTTAGTGCCCAGTGGCTTTCTTTTGGTTGTTGTTGCCTGACAAGTCCTTAGAATATGCCCTAGTGGGCAATAAAAAGTTAGCTTTTTATTTTATGAAAGTAACCCGTGCACACAAGAGCAAAGGCCTGGGTGCCGGAAGGCTCATCAAAGAGTGTACTCTCCTGTCCCCATGAGACTGTTGGCAGACCCCAAGCCCCAGGTGCAGAATGTTCCAGAAGGCCTGTGCTTGGACAGTGCAGCTCCTGAGTAGCTCTGGCACTGTACTTCTCCTGACGGATGGACACTGTGTCCCAGGGTCTGTCCCAAGGCAGGGTGACCCTCCTTAATGACCTGAGGGCACATAGGCAGGCCCCAGTGTCAGGCGGCTGGGCTCCTCTCGGCCTTCTGCCTGCGCCCTTGAGCCAGGTCGCTGACCTGGGCTTCCTGGGGGAGGAGAATGGCCCTGGGACTGGGTCATGGGGCATGCGCCCCCAGCCTGCACCCTCCAGCTTGCTCTGCTGTGTGCAGTTCTTCGAGGGGAAGGAGCTGCGGCTGAAGCAGGAGTACTTCGTGGTGGCCGCCACGCTCCAGGACATCATCCGCCGCTTCAAGTCGTCCAAGTTCGGCTGCCGGGACCCTGTGAGAACGTGTTTCGAGACATTCCCAGACAAGGTGCGTGGTGGCCCTGGGAGGGATCTCAGTGCCAGGGGCTGGGCGCCTTCAGGCTCTTGAGGTTACTTTCTCGTGTCTGTCCCAAAAGGGGCTAGAGTGGGATGGCACATGCCCCTTGTCTTGGGGTGTCGTCATCCTGGGCCAGGATCCCACCTGGGCCCTCCCTCGCAGAACAAGGGCCACCAGCCTTGTTAGGAGTCAAGTCAGCAAGGGACATGGTGAAAGGCTCCTGTGCAAAGTCAGATGTGCTTGGCGGAGCTAAGTGCAGTTATTTCATACAAAGCCTTCATAACTCCAGTGAGAGAGCCCCCAGCCCCGGTGGCCACGGCTCCTCCCCTCCGGCTGCAGCACACACTGGCAGCAGAGCACACCGCTGTGGGGCACTCACCAGCAGGCACGTCGGACACGGCACACACCTGCCACAGTGTGAGCCCGGCTGTCCTCCCTGCTCCCTTCCCAGAACCCCTCCCTGTTCTCCAGGCTCCTCAGGGCTGGGCTTGCTCCTTCACTCGGGGAGCTTCATATGCCAACAACCGTGGGTGCCCACACGGGATGAGATGACTGAATGGCACCCCTTGTGCGACCTGCAGGTGGCCATCCAGCTGAACGACACCCACCCTGCCCTCTCCATCCCCGAGCTCATGCGGATCCTGGTGGACGTGGAGAAGGTGGACTGGGACAAGGTGCGTGTGGAGGAGAAGGGCGGCACCTCCCCAGAGCCTGGAGCCCATGCAGACCAGGGCTACGAGGAGCTGAGCTGGGGGGCCTCTCCCCTGGCCTGGGGAGAGCTGTGTGGTCATCATGCCTGGGAGAGATGCGAGCTGTGGGAGGGGTCTGGTTCCAGGAGACAGAGGTTTTGTGGGCCAGTGTGCGGGGAGCCAGAGCGTGGGGGACAGGGCACGGGGGAGAGGATAAGGATAGGACTGTGACACTTCTCAGGGTTTCCCGTTGGTGCATTCTCATCTTGAAGTTTGGTGACGGCTCCCCAAAGCATTGTTTAGAGCTCTGTGCTCTGTTCATGGCACCTGCTCTCACGACTCAGCGTATATTGGACTTTAATATGTTTGTGTGGTGAGATTTTCTTAATCTAACCGTTATCCAGTCGACATGTAGAACCATGAAACTGGACAGTGTGGTGACTCACACCCGTAATCCTAGTGCTTTGGGAAGCTGAGGCAGGAGGGTCACTCGAGGCCAGAAGTTAGAGCCTGGGCAATACAGCAAGACCCCACCTCTAAAAACAAAAGATAGCCAGGTGTGGCGGCACACACCCAGAAAAACAAAAAAGAAACCATAGAACAAATTTTTTTAACTCCGTTTTGTAGAAACCCAAGCCCCTCTCTGGCCTTGGTGTGTGTGCACTCCAGGTGAGGCTGTGCCTGTTGAGGGTACCTCAGTTCTGGCCAGCACGGGGCAGGTCCACGTAGTAACCAGTGTCCTCCCCACTGTGGGTGTCCGGCTACTGTAGTGGAAATAAATAGAAAACCGCTCAGCGGTGCGTCCATTTACCAGTGATGGGAGCGTGTGAAGGTGACCCCAGGTAGCAGGCGAGTGTGTCTTACTTGTGTGTGTGTCACGCACTGGACCATAACATCACACTTCGATGGGTTGCATCAGCAGAGTGAGGGCTCTGGGCTGCGTGTCAGGCTTTCAGAGGGCTCCAGATCCACCCTGGAGAGCAGAGGGGAGGGTGGCCCTTCTTGGGGTACCCAGCATCTGCCTGGGATCCTGGATGCTCACCCTGCCTAGGCAGCTGGCCAGAGAGCTGCTTGTTTCTAAACAAACACATGGGAACATTCTCGAATGGCCTAGGCCTGGGAAATCACGAAGAAGACCTGTGCATACACCAACCACACCGTGCTGCCTGAGGCCTTGGAGCGCTGGCCCGTGTCCATGTTTGAGAAGCTGCTGCCGCGGCACCTGGAGATCATCTATGCCATCAACCAGCGGCACCTGGACGTGAGTGTGGGCCCAGGTGGCCGTGTGGGGTGGCGGTTACACCCATGCCAATGGCCCCCCACCTGGCCTGGGTGAGGAGGTGCTTTACTCTTTGAACGAGGCACCCTCCATTTAGCAGAAGATGCTTGGGGCTGGGGGCTGTCCCTTGGCAGAGCTGTTGGCTGATCCCCACGCCTGAGCCACAGCTGTCCCAGGTTCCTCTTTGTAAATTAAATTGCGTGTTCTCTCCCTCAGACCCATCTTCCTCAGACACAGTAGCCCTGTGGGTCCCTGGGCCGGGCTGGGCCCTTTCCTGGGCTGGGGAGTGGAGTGAGCGAGAGCCTCCTCCTGGAGCTGGCCCCGGGCCCTTGTGAGATGCCTCTGAAGTGGCTGCTGGCGCTGGGAGCACTTGAGTGAGGTCCGGCTGTCGCAGCCCCAGGACTTCCCTGGAGGCAGCAGAGCTTCCTGTGGGTGGTCATGGACTGTCCCCTGGTCATGGGGAGTGCTGGGTCTCCGTGGGGCCTCCCGTGCCCACCTACCTGCCTCTGTGTTTTGGCACCAGCACGTGGCCGCGCTATTTCCCGGAGATGTGGACCGCCTGCGCAGGATGTCTGTGATCGAGGAGGGGGACTGCAAGCGGATCAACATGGCCCACCTGTGTGTGATTGGGTCCCACGCTGTCAACGGTGTGGCGAGGATCCACTCGGAGATTGTGAAACAGTCGGTGTGAGTAGGGCACTTGCCCGAGGGGGCCAGCTCTGTCTGACACCCAGGCCTGCACCTAGGACCAGCCACCGAACACATGGACCCAGCTGCATGGCACACACCCCATGCCACTAGGCCCCTGCCTCCATGGCAATGACAGAGCTGCCCAGAACACCCTGTCAGGGTCACGCCTTGTGCATTCACCGACCAGCACAAGGGGCCTCTGGCCCTGTGGGCAGTGGGGAGACGGCTTTGTCTCCTGTTGCTCTCCCGCGCCCCTGCCTTCCTGGGGGTCCAGTCGGAGGCTCTGCACCACTGGTCCTCCTGCCGCTGGTGGGGCTTAGACAGGGCTTGAAGGAGGGATTCTTAGGTCAGATCTCGTTCTTGCCCCTCTTAGGTCGGGCCTGATCTAGGAGTCACTCCCACTCTTTCACCTAGCATGTGCTGGGCGTCTACTGTGCGTGCTGGGCAGGCAGAACCCGGCAGGAGCGGGGGCTTCTGTGCCCGGGGCTGGGCTGCAGGCTCTGTGCATGGCACCCACAGCAAGCTTCTGTGTTGGGCCCCTCCCCAGTAGCGATGAGGAAACCGACCACAGCTTCTCAAGCCCTACAGTCCCTGCGGTCTCGGCTGTCATGACTTGGACACCTGTTTCCACATGGACCGCTCCAGAGAATGGCCAGGCTCTGATGCCTGCGAGGGTGTAGTTGGGCAAACCGCACAGCCAGCCACAGAGGCCCTGGGCGCAGGCGCTGCCTTTGTATGGCTCCCAGAGCCTGCAGCGGCCGCGGTCACTGTTCTCAGAAAACAGAACAGAAACACTGAGCTTGAGGGATCCTGGGACCTCCTTAAAAGGGCCTTAAGGTCTCTTGCTCACCTGGTTCAAGGCACAGCATTTGTGACAGTTCCCTGTTCTCTGTGTTTGCAGCTTTAAGGATTTTTATGAACTGGAGCCAGAGAAGTTCCAGAATAAGACCAACGGTATCACCCCCCGCCGGTGGCTGCTGCTGTGCAACCCGGGGCTGGCCGATACCATCGTGGAGGTGAGCGCCAGGCCCTGCCTGTGCCTTTGAGTATGCCTGGGCTGAGAACCACTGGCCGTGTCATCAGCCCCTGCTGAATGGTTGCTGAGTAGGCAGGAGTCTGTCCCTCACGTGTTGACCTGTAGGCTTCCGGACATGAGGGCTGAGCCCCTGAACATGGACGCTGAGCTGGGCAGTCACCCAGTGGGGCCTGGCGCGTCCTGTGTGCGAGTTCAGAAGCTGAGCTTTAGAGAGGGCTGGGGTGTGGCTCAGAGCAGCCACGGGGCCATTGCAAAAGAGGCAAGAGGCAGCTGACTGCCAGGAGAGTCTGCCAGGCTGGGCACCTATTTCCTGTTTGTATGTCGGCTCCTATGCAAGCTCCCGAGGGAAACGAGCGCTGAGGTGCCAGGCCCTGTGCTACGGGCCAGGACCAGCGGCTGGGGGGTTGGGACCACTCACCTGGGGCTATGGTCAGGGAAGGCTTCCCAGGAAAGCTGAGGTCTGAAGAGGGAATGAAGAGGGAGGGATCAGTGCTCTGGGGCAAACGGGTCCAATGTCCTGTGCTGGGGGACGGGCCCCTGGGACCTGGAAGGCAGCATGGCTCCCGTGCAGTCTGAGGCAGGCCTGGGCAGAGTGAGGAGAGGTGGCCGAGTGTTTGCGGGCAGCACCTGGGTGAGGTGCTGGCTTTGAGGGGGCTGCCTGCTGCATTGTGGAGGCAGGGAAGGTGCTGGTGGAGGGCAGCTGGAGGATGGCTTTGGGTTTTGGGTGGTGATGGGATGTTCAGCGTCAGAGAACCCTAGGAACGGTGGCTGAGGGAGGCTTGTGTGTTTGTTGTGGGCATTTGAATTGGTGGGACTGGGCCACATTGCAGAGCCCTCTCAGAAGATCAGAAGAGGTGGGAGGGGCTGCCGGGGTGACCCTGTAGCCTGAGAGGTGGGATGCGTGGAGAGGCTGGACGAGCAGATCCCAGGGGAAAGCAGGGGCATGAGCGACAATGGGAGGAGGGCAAGTGGCTAGGGCCCACAGTGAGCGGAACCTTTACATTCTCCAGAAAATTGGGGAGGAGTTCCTGACTGACCTGAGCCAGCTGAAGAAGCTGCTGCCACTGGTCAATGACGAGGCGTTCATCAGGGACGTGGCCAAGGTCAAACAGGTAGGCATGGCCCTGGCCCTGGCCCGAGCCCCGGCCCCAGCCCTCCCACAGCCAGGCAGGTATGCCCTGGCCCCAGCCCTCCTACAACCAGGCAGGTCCGCCCTGGCCCCAACCCTCCTACAGCCAGGCAGGTCTACCCTGGCCCCAGCCCTCCCACAGCCAGGCAGGTATGCCCTGGCCCCAAGCCCTCCTGCAAGCCCAACACAGGTCCTGGGGTACCCACTGGGGCTTTAGTGGGGACTCGGAACAGGACTGAGGGTGAGGCTGTTAGGGTCCCCTGAGGTCTCTCTGCCCCACTCAGCCTTTCAGATGAGGGCCCCGAGGAGGACAGGTCACGTGGCAGATAGCTGAGTACAGACCCCAGGCCAGCCCTGCCCGTTCCTCAACCCTCCACCACGGGTCAGTTCTGTATGGAAGCCTCTAGAAGCCAATTCCAGCGTGATGCCCTCTTTGCCCCTGGAGAGCTGTGCAGGTACACGAACTGTCTGCACCGGCAGCAGCCCCTCGGCTAGTCCGGGGCCAGTCACGGCAGCCTTCAAACCTCAGCAGGCTGGAGGCCATTCTACACAGCCCGTCGAGCTTGGCCTCCTCCTAGAGGCCAGAACTAGTTCTTGTAGTCCTTTCAGCTGTCCCACTCCCACGCTGCTCCCCTGCCTGCATGCCTGGCTCTGCAGTGTCTTCTACTTGGTTCCAGGCGTGCTCCTGGGCCAGCTCCTCACTTATCCCCTATTCCTGGTACAGACCCACCTTCAGCATCACCCTCTCCCCTTTTCCCATGAGAAGACCCCGGTGCCATCTCTGCCCCTCAGCTCCATCCTGTATACCCCTGCCCTTTCCCTGCGGCGCTCCTCACAGGGCACTCGAAGCAGGAAACCGCAGGGTCAGTGGGTGGAGTCCTGGTGAAGTCTCCAGCCATCCTTCCCCCTCACTCTTCCAGGAAAACAAGCTTAAGTTCTCAGCCTTCCTGGAGAAGGAGTACAAGGTAAAGATCAATCCCTCCTCCATGTTCGATGTGCACGTGAAGAGGATCCACGAGTACAAGCGGCAACTGCTCAACTGCCTGCACGTCATCACCCTGTACAACCGTGAGTGCCGGCATCACCTGCACGATGGCACTGCGGGGCCCAAGGCTTACCCTTGCCCGCCAGCTGTGCGCAGACCCTGGGCCTTTGTCATGGTGGGGGCTGTGAGTGTGTAGGCGTGGGCATGTGTGATGTGGCACATTTATTTTAAGCAAAAGCCACGTTTTTCTGTGTGCCCCATGCCAGGCCTCACGTGAGCAGGTGAACACTTAAACACCCGAAAGGCCCAGGCTGGAGTGCAGTGGCACCATCACAGCTCACTGCAGCCTCGACCTCCCAGGGCCCAGGAAATCCTCCCACCTCAGTCTTCCAAGTGGCTGGGACTACAGGTGCACGCCACTGTGCCCTTGTGTTTTTTGTAGAGACAGGGTTTCACTGTGTTGCCAAGGCTGGTCTCGAACTCCTGGCCTCAAGTGATCTACCCACTTCTGCCTCCCAAAGGGCTGGGGTTATAGGCATGAGGCACTGCACCGGGCCTTCAGTTTTTATTTTAAATTTAGTTATTATCTCTGTGAGACTAATCTTATTTAGAAAGATTATGCTTATTAGAGGCATTTAAAGCATACTTACAAAAATTAAGATAGTATGTGTTAAATTTACACATATATCTTATATTGTCTGAGGACATTTAATTATGAGAACAAACATGAATCGGACCTCCAGAGGTCAATGTGACTATTTGCTAGGTTTAATAGATAATAAAACCTTAAGGAAAAACTAGGTTTCTAAAGTTTTGTAATTTAATAAAGTGGGTATTTTAAAAACCAAAGGAACCACACATCCTCCTTTCTGATACAAAGCTCCTCTTGGAAATACATCTCCTATTCCCAATGAGTAAGCCTCGATGGGGTGGAGGATCTGGGTGCGTTTGAGACACACGCAGTAGGACAGAGGCTGGAGGCCACCCCCACTGAGGACCACTGAGGACCCCTCTGCTGTGTGGGCACCACGGGAGATGATGCTTCCCAGGGCTGTGGCTTCCTGGCTCCGAGGTGGTGCATGGGAACTTTGCATCACCTTCCTTTGCCCCGCTTTCCTCCTGCAGTTGTGACGCTCTGTGTGTCCCTGGTGGTGACCCGGAGTCCTCCGCTTGCACAGCGCTTGGTCCCATTCATGAGCGACAGTGAGAGTCGCGGGTCACCCCTCCCTTCCTCCCACTCCGCTGCCCCCACAGTCAGTTGTTGCGTCGTTGTTTAGTGTTGGCCGTCAGGCTTCCCAGACGCTCTGCTTCCGCTTGCTTGGTTTGTTTGCTTTGAACAACCCCCTGTGATTTCCAGCCGTTCACAGGAGGCAGCCAACAGGCTGGTGCTCGCTCCCACTGGTCTTCCCCCTTGCCCCATGTCTGTGTGTGCGTGCATAAATGTATGTGTGTGCATGCGTGTAAACACGTGTGCTTGTGTGTGTGCATGTACGTGTGGACATGCATCTCCTTGCCCCACTGTCAGAGCTCACAGCATCAGTACTCTGCCCTTCCTCCTGTCCCTAGCTCTGTCAGTTTGAGTCTGCAGGTGAGTATGTTCACTGCTCCTCACAGTCTTCCTGCAGAGTGCTGCCCAGCCCTGCCGGCCGCTTTGTGTCTAGTTCATGACTGGCTCATGGGAACAACCTTCCCGAATTCTTGCTTGTTCAAAATAGCCTGGACCCTTCACCACGAAGGTCGGTTTGGCTGAAGATGCCAGTCTTGACTCCACTTCCTTCCCCCAGTGCCTTTTGGGGCCCTGCTGGGCACTGTCTGGAGGGTGGATGTGTGTGCAGAAGTCTGGTGAGGTCTGAGTTCTCGACCTCATGAGTGACTCACTGTCATTGCCGTGTCTTGGTGTTGGCTGTTAACGCGGCATTTTCGTCAGTACTCAGGGTGCTTGTTGAACATGTTGCTGGACTTCAGGGAAGTTGTCTGAAACGTGTGTTTGGTTCTGTTTGGTTTTTTGCTTCTGGGCTGCAGTGTGGCGTGAGGTGGCTTTCTCTGGCCTGCCTCCTTGGTACCTACTTCTCTCAGGACTTGGCTTGTCCTTGTCCTTGGGGTGGCACTGCTCTCTGGAGCGTCTCCCGGCTGCACTTTCCTCCCGTGCCCTCTGCTCCTCTCCTCTGCTCTCTGCCCCCCTCCCTGAGGCCTTGCATTCGGCTCCATGTCTTTCCAAGTTGGTGGTCACCAAGGGTATGTGATTTGCGAAGGGGTTCACTCCCCTCCTGTGGCCTGTAGCAGGGCTGGGTGCTGACTTCCACTGCTACCTTAGGGTGAGCTGGATCGCCTGGGGCTATTCGGAATAGGCTTCTCAGCCCTCCAAGGCAGCTCCTCTGCTGGGCCAAGGCTGTGCTTCCCCAGTCTGTGGCACCTCCCTGTGGCTGCGTCTCCGCTGTTTCTCCAGGTCTCACCTGGGCAGGAGGCTCCCCTGGATGCCAGGACCTGCCTTGTGAGGATGCCCTTGTGGGAGAGGCACTTGCCTGAGCCTGCTGTCCCCTAGGGGCTCCTTGGTGGCCCCCAGGTCCGGACCTCTGCCCAGAGTGCCCCTCCCCAGAGGTTAGGATTCCCAGGACCCTGTCCCCTGCCCACTGTGGCCTAGAGTTTGCATGGTTGCCTTCTTTCCTAGTTGCGCTGAAATCATCATCTGTGTGTTTCATTTTTCCTGTTCTCTGCTGATTTCCAGAAGTGACAAGATCCAGCACTAAGGAGCAGCTGTGTTCCTCCTGGAGCCTGGGGCCAGGGGGTACACATCGGCTCGACTCCCTGCTGCCCCACCCAGGCCTGGCTCGCTGGTGAACACCTGTCCAGGGTGGCCACTCATCCCCTTTTTGTAGGAACCTCCTGTGAAATCTGCAAACCCATGATCTGGCAAGGACAGCCTGTTTGCTGGGCTGGCAGTGAGCTGGCCATCATGGCTTGACCCTCCATCCACTTCTGTGAAGAACTTTGGGGGCCCTCACCCCCTGTCCCAGCAAGGCAGAAGGGAGACACAAGGTCTCACCCAGCACCCCTGCAGGCTGATGGCACCACAGCCACAAGGCTGAGGTTGCCACTTTTTCTTTGTGTCATCCAAACAATGTGTTTAAAACACAATTTAAGGTCAGTGTGGTGGCTCACCCCTGTAATCCCAAGGATTTGGAAGGCTGAGGCCTGACGACTGTTTGATGCCAGGAGTTTGAGACCGGTCTGGGCAAAAAAGCGAGACCCCATCTGTACTAAAAGTGAAAAAATTAGCTGCATGTGGCAACCTGTCGGTGCCTGTAGTCCCATCTACTTGGGAGGCTGAGGAGGGGAGGATCACTCGAGCCCAGGTGTTTGCGGCTGCTTTGAACCCCGATTACACCACTGTACTCCGGCCTGGGTGGCAGAGCTAAACCTTGACTCTTAAAAACAAAAACAACAACAAAAAAAAACACAAGAGTGGTAGAGCGTGAGGCGCGGTAGCTTACGCCTATAATCCCTGCACTTTGGGAGACCGAGGTAGAAGGATTGCTTGAGCCTGGGAGTTTGAAACCAGCCTGGGCGATATAGAGAGACCCTCAACTCTACAAAAAGTGAAAAAATCAGCTGGGCACAGTGGCACGTGCCTAGGATCCCAGCTACTCAGGAGGCCGAGGTGGGAGGATTGCTTGAGCCTGGAAGGTAGAGGTTCCAGCCTGGGCGACAGAGTGAGCCGCTGTCTCAAGAAACAAAACCAGACAAAACCCACAAGTGTGCCCTTCATGTACAGGGGCCTCGAACACTGGTGACCAAACCCAAGGAAGCTCCTGTATTGGGCTTTTCTGGAAACCGAGGTGCAGCTTTTCCTCTGAGCACCTGGGAACAAACAGCATCTTTGCTTGGGTCAGCTGCTGGGTTCGTCACTGGTCCTGGCTGGCCTTCCTCACCAGCTGGGAACCTAAGTGCAGACCTCAGGGTGGCCTCACTCCCTTGTAAGTGGCAGGTTCCTGGTGGGTGGGCAGTGGGTGGCCAGTGGCCCTGTGCCACTGCCGCCCATGTCACTGGGGCTTGAAGCACACTCACGGCAGAGCCTGCCTGTCCTGCCTCAGGGTCGGCCTCTGATGTTGCTGGGTCCCGGCAGGGGCTTGTCCGGCTCCTAGTGCCTTGTGTGAGTCTCTTCCGTGTGTCCTGCAGGAATCAAGAGAGACCCGGCCAAGGCCTTTGTGCCCAGGACTGTTATGATTGGGGGCAAGGTGAGTGACGTCCTCTGCAGTCCTCTCTGTGGTGTTTGGTCCAGGGACGGCGGGTGGGCAGCCTGCATGCTTCTCGTGGTGCCACATCCATACTGAGGAGCCGGGTGCCCAGCAGTCACTGGCCCTACTGGTGTGCCTGTCGGGGTAGGGACCCTGTAGAGGGTCAGAATGGGATGGAAGCCTCCCTGCCCAGCTCACCGGAGGGGGTCCCCAGCCTAGAGGGCCAGTCCCCAGTGGGCTTGCTGGTGCCCACCTCAGAGGGGGCGGTGTCCTTTCTCTTTGTGCCCATAGGATTGCATGGTACCCAGTGGGCACAGGGCGCTGTGGCTGCTTCATCACCTGCACATGCCCTGAGCATTGCCTGCTTTCAGTTCACTTTATTTTACTATGACACATACTTTCAGAGTCCTAGATGTGCTGTCATCGAGTCCCAGGTCACATCGTCATACTCATCAGCCGTCTGCGGCCAGTGTCCCCACCTCCTGTCATGTTTCCCTAGTAGCTTGGTCTTTATCCAGAACTGTGGGGCTGCCGTGGGGTGCAGCGTCCTTAGGAGGGTCCTGCTGGAGCAGTGGCCCTAAGTGAGTCTGGACTGTGTGAGGCACCCCAGCTCTTCATGGCAAGGCTGGGGCCTGGGGGTGCTGGTGCCTGTGTGCAGCCTGAAGGACACCCTCTCCCTGCCTTCAGCGAGTGGGAAGCTGGTCAGAGGGGCGAGTACTCCTCAGGGCTCCACCACCTCCTGGCACACCCCATTTGGTCTCTGTCCACTCCTGTCACCTGCTGTTTTTGAAGCAAATTTTGGAATTGCATCATTTTATTTGTCAGTATTTCAGTATGTGAAGTCTATAGAGATATGGAGTTTGAAAAAGTTTTAAATGTTACTGTGAAAATTTTAGGCCGGGCACGGTGTCTCACGCCTGTAATCCCAGCACTTTGGGAGCCGAGGTGGGTGGATTGCATGAGCCCAGGAGTTCCAGACCAGCCTGGGCAATGTGGTGAAACCCCATCTCTACAAAAAAATGCAAAACTTAGCTGGGTGTGGTGGTGCATGTCTGTAGTCCCAGTTACTTGGGAGGATGAGGTAGGAGGATCGATTGTCCTGGGTGATTGAGGCTACAGTGAGCTGTGATTGCACTGCTGCACTCCAGCCTGGACAACAGAGCCAGACCCTGTCTCAGCACAAAAAAAAAAAAAAAAAAAAAAAGAAACATCTGAACCTAGAGAAAAGCAGGAAGAACTGTAGCAAAACCGTAAACCTATCCCTCAGACTAGCTGAAGCATTTCCCAGTAAACGGCAGACACTCTAGCTCTTCAGTCTTACGTACGTCAGCATTCCTCTTCATAAAATGATGTTTTCCACCAGAACCACAATGGGGCTAGACTGAAACATCACCACACAGTAGCACCCACCATCCGTCACACCTAAAGCACTGGACAGGAGTCCTCCGTGTCGTGAAATGTTCACTCGGATACCTCATGGGTCCCTGGCCCAGTCGACTTTGTGAAGTGACAGATATTTCTAAAAGTTGGTCTGAGGGAGGGCCCAGTGAGTTCTCACCTTAGACTTGCCATGGTGTCTCGGTTCTCTGTAGGTTTCCCCCACGGTCTGTCTGTTACAAACATCGGGTTGTCTGTCCGCCGTAGCCTGGCTCTTTCCGAATGTGTCCCTCTAGCGTGTCCCAGTATGTCCCTAGGGACAATTCTCTGTTTCCTGACAGTCGGCAGCTCTAGAAATCCTGGTCTCTTTTACATTGTGATTTCTGAAAACCTGACAACAACCAGAAAACCAGACTTGAGGCAGACACGTTTCTGGATGTGGTGAGGTGGCCACCATCCTGAGCGCTCAGCAGAGGCTGAGGCCTTGGGGCCAGGGCGGACTCCCCAGGTCCTCTACTGACCGTCCCGGTGGCAGGCTCCTGTGGCTCTGGCCTCACCCTCCTACAGACCCCAGGAACCAGGAGTGCTTCCGAGGGCCCGAACAAGGCGTTTATGCTAAAAACCTTCACCCCTCTCCAGGCAGCGCCCGGTTACCACATGGCCAAGCTGATCATCAAGTTGGTCACGTCCATCGGCGACGTCGTCAATCATGACCCAGTTGTGGGTGACAGGTTGAAAGTGATCTTCCTGGAGAACTACCGCGTGTCCTTGGCTGAGAAAGGTAACTCGGGAAGCCCGTGTCAGACAGAAAACTCACCCCTGCCCAGGAACGGGCGCTGTACTGGCCCCCGGGCCTTTCGCCCTCAGCCGGTTCAGCTCTGCCTGGACACCCAGACCTCACCAGCGGGGCTGCAGGCGAGCAGGGAACGGCTTTGGGAAGTGCTCCCTGTGCAGTGTGGAGGACTCAGTGCGTCCCGGGACGCCTTGCATGTCACAGGCAGTATCATCCCCCATCTGGGCGCCCTTACTGCCATGCCTGCCTGGCCTGCCCTCTGTACCCTCCCTCCCCTGCCCTTTCCTCCTGCCCATCAGCCATGCCTTCTGCCCTGGGCCCCTCTGCTGGCAGGACATGCACCAGGCCAGTGGGGGTGTGGGCCCACAGCTTCCCCCAACCCCGCTGCCCCTCCTCCGCCCACGTCGTTGCTCCTCACTGCCTGCTTACTCTTGGGCCCGCCACTGTTCTCAGGTGGCAGCACCTGCCTCATCTGTGCTTCCTGAGGGCAGCCTGGGCCAGTCCTGGGGAGACCCTGGGATGCGCTGCCACGTGCCCTGGAGCCCATCGGTTCCCACCCCTATGGGCCCTTCTGGGCAGGAAAGTGATTTGCCCACCAGATGGTGGGAGATCTGAGCCTGGCCTTCTCGTGCTCCCCTCCTGCCGCCGAGGGCCAAGAGTCCCCACTAGTTCAGGCCGCCTGGACTTCCCAGGCTGCCATGGTGTAGGTGAGAGGGCTGATCCGCTATTGTCTTGCAAGCTCAGTGGTGGAGGGGGGTCCCTGGGCACCGTCCCTGTGGCCTGGCTGCTGCCTTGGTGTCCATGTCGCTCCCCCTCTTTAGTGGTGCCTGGCCAGCGAGGTCCCTTGGGGCACTCACGGGCCGGCTTGCCTCCGACTTGGCCAGGAATTTCAGTGGCGTGGCTCTTCCTTCCCTGCTCCTCTGACTGGAGCGTCTCCTCTCCCCCACGCTGCCTGAGGCTTCCCTCATGTGTCTTTGGGGCCAGCTGACTCCTGCTCATCTTTAGAGCAGGCCTTCGGGCGCCTGGTCTGGAGTCTGGTGCTGGCTTCAGGGCCCTGTTCTCCCCAGCACTGTTGCTGTGGCTGGGCTGCAGCCCGAGATGAGGGCGGAGAGCAGGTTGTATAGTCACTGTGTGCAGTCACAGCGTGCCTGGGAGCAGTGACCAGTCCCGAGGGACAGGCACAGAGAAAGCGCAGGGCCGTGGCATCTGGCAGCTGCTGGTGCCCACGAGGTCGCCGCCCCTCAGCCTCTCCAGCCCTCTGGCTCTATGCAATTCTACGTTCCTCCTGAAAGGATCCAGGGAGCTGCTGGGGCTGATCAAGGTCGCGGGGATCCAGGGAGTGACATCATCAGCGAGCCAGGACTGGCTCCTTGGCTAGGCCTGGTTTTGGGAAGGTTTTGGTGCAGAGATCCTTTGCCACCTGGGGGGCTCCTCAGGAGCCTCCATCTTGGACCTTCTGCCTCAAGGCTACCCCAGTCGTGAAGGGGAGCCCAGCAGAGGCGGGTAGCCGTGTCCAGCCTGGTCCCCTGTGGGAGCGGGAGTGGGAGCAGGAGCGGGAGTGGGAGTGGGAGCGGGAGTGGGAGTGGGAGTGGGGGCTGGAGCAGGGCCACCACATTGGTCCCTCCATGCCCCAGCCCTGGGTGGTTGGGACGGCTCGTCCTGCAGTGAGCCTTGTGGCTGAGGACATTGGGGTCCTGTTCCTGTGCTCCCCTCCACAGTGATCCCGGCCGCTGATCTGTCGCAGCAGATCTCCACTGCAGGCACCGAGGCCTCGGGCACAGGCAACATGAAGTTCATGCTCAATGGAGCTCTCACCATCGGCACCATGGACGGCGCCAACGTGGAGATGGCCGAGGAGGCTGGGGCCGAGAACCTCTTCATCTTCGGCCTGCGGGTGGAGGATGTTGAGGCCCTGGACCGGAAAGGGTGCGAGCCCCCTCCTGTGCCCCTGGGCACCTGGCAGCGTGAGGATGGAGAATGAAGGGTGTTGGGCTGGGGGTATTGGCTGGACCGGGCTCTTGGAGCCAGGCCACGGTGTGCCAGGGTCAGTGCCGCCCAGGGCTGTGTGCCTGCCTGCAGGGGTGACCATTCTCTCCAGGTGCACGGAGTGGACGGGGTCCGGGCTCTGGGCGAGGCCACGGGGATGCTGGGCTGCTGCTGTCTTGGCTCTGAGGCTGAATCCGTGGGGTCCAAACCAGGGGCTCCTCCTCCAGGAAAGGCCTTTTCCCCCTGGGGAAGGTCTCCTAGAGGGACGCCCCCTGGGGCACAGGCTGGACGCAGCCCCACACAAATGGGCTGGGGCTGGGCGGGATCTCCACTGCTGGGGCGCTCTGCCGGAGCACTCTGCTGATCTGGGGCTTGCCTGCTGTTGAGGTTCCCTAGTCTAATTGTAACTGTTACAAATAGTTTAAAAATAGTATTTTGGAAACATTTTAAATGTGCCGGCGGGGAGCGGGGGCAGCCGGGGATCCTGAAGACAGTACCCAGAGCTTCATCCACCTTCTCCCCGTGCCCCTCCGTTGGCTGCACTGAGCTCGGAGCACTGGTCCTCCTGCAGCCCACACTCCATTGCGACTCCACCAGGCTCTGTTACTGTCTTTCCCATCCCAGGATCCCATCAGGGCACTCAGCTGTGTGTGGCCATCAGGTCTCCCCAGTGTCATTTGGTCTGTGACAGATTCTCAGTCTTTCCTTGTTCTTCATGACCTGGACGTTCATGAGGAATCCGGCACGGGCCTGATTCCAAGCGATAATTACAAATAAAAGGCAGTGTTGCCTGATTGTCTTGAAGTGCTGGGGAGCCCGTGAGGCCTCAGGTGCAGTCAGGTGAAACCGCACATGCCATCTGAAGTCAGAGCTGCGCCTTACCGGCCCGAGCACACAGGCCTATGCACCCTTTCTGCACTCTCACACAGCTTCTCCCGCCCGGGCCCCGTCCTGGGATGTCCATGTCTGCCCATCCTTCCCTCACCCACTTAGCTCTGCCTTGTCCTGTCTGGTCTTGCTTGCGTTTTTCCTTTTCCATCTTTGAGGTCCCCGCCAAGGGTGCTCCACTTCACTTCCTGCCACCCTGGCAGTCTGTTTTTCAAAAGCTCTGCCCAGGATTTCACAGTGAGCCAAGTTCTGAGTGGCCCTCTCCACTAGGAATGTGGCATGAGCCAGTATATCCTAGCAGATCTGCTAGTGATGACATTTCTTTAACAGTCAGAGGAGCAGATGGGATTGGCTTTAGGCTGACTTCACATCTCTGCTCGAGTGGGTCCCTGCTCAAGGGCCTCATAGCCACCCATGGCCACTGGCTGCTGCCCTGGACCATGCAGGCTTTGAGCTCCCAGGGCCATCCTGGGGCAGGGGCTGTGCCATGCACCAACGTGGCTTGTCCCTCAAGGTGGCCCACCTGGGGCGCTGGCTGCTGACTCCTGGCCCATTGCCTCGCAGGTACAATGCCAGGGAGTACTACGACTGCCTGCCCGAGCTGAAGCAGGCTGTGGACCAGATCAGCAGTGGCTTTTTTTCTCCCAAGGAGCCAGACTGCTTCAAGGATGTCGTGAACATGCTGATGCACCATGACAGGTGGGACTGACTGCGCCCTGGTTGGCCGGCTGGGAGGGAGGGAGGGGTCCTCCTTGTGGGTTGGATATTGCACCTTGTTTGGAGAGTGAAACCCATGCTTTCAGGACGTCTCCACTGTGCCCATGAGACCTTACTGGGCAGAGCCTTAGACTCCAGCTGGGAGTTTGCAGTGGCCTGTGGCAATGCCAGGGGGCCCTGAGCAGTGAGAGACAGCAGCAGAGTCCAGGCCCTAGGCCTTGTGGACCAATGTGCTGAGCAGGAGGGGGTGTCATCTGGTGGTTGGAAGTCCCAGGGGCAGCCATGTCCCAGCAGGCCAGTAGGGGGAGCATGGGCCCAGAACTCCCTGGGGTGGGGTAGGGGGCGCACAAGGGCTGCGGAACCCGGACAGGTGTCAGTGCCAGTGACAGGCAGTGGTGAAAATGGATTTCACTTGCAACGATGAAACATTATAACGTAGTTAGTGTTTTATTTCGGTGAAGTTAGCACATGATATGGTTTATCTAGAGTTACAGACTTTGTAAGGTTTGCAGCACAGGGCAGTTCTTTACCCTGCTGGCAAAAGTTGAATCTGGCGAGGGCTGGGAATTCACCTGTCCTCCACTTTCAGCTGCCTTTGGGTTAGTTTTGTCTGCTGCTCTTTAATGACTGTGTCACCTATTGGCTTCAGTCACACCGGCTCTGATCACATGCTGGGATCTGGGCTGGAACCTGGGTCCTGCTGAGGTCTGTGATACAGGAAGTGCTTTTAAAATTGTGAACTCTGCATTTCGTGAAGTGTGCTTCTGACTCGATAGCGAACAGAAATGCATTTGTAGAGTCATAAATCTGGCATTTTTGTTCAGCACATCAGGAATTGCAAGTCAGTATTTCCTGTGTAGGCAAATCCCAGTCAGACTTGAGATAAGACGGCAAATGGAGATGCCGTTGCCCAGCAAGTGCCGTCTGCCCCGAGGAGGTGCCATGGGCTTTCCACTGTCTGCCCAGGAGGCCTCTCCCATGTGCAGCTCTAACTGCCCTGTGTGTGGAAGATGCACTTTAAATGCCAGTTTATTTAAAGGAGTGTTGGGTTGAAATAAGGTTTTCCTGAAATACCGTCCCAGGACATAAGTCCTTGCTCACAGAGAAGCCCCATGGCCAAATGGGCCCGGTGCAGCCTGGCTCTGACCAGCTGCATGGGCCCCTTCGCTCCAGGCAGGACCAGGTGGATGGTGCCTGGCCTCCTGCCCTGGGACTCTCCCCTCGGGACAGTGTGGGCAGGGCTCCCTGCTGCCCTGGCCCAGCCTCCTTTCTCCCATTCCAGGTTCAAGGTGTTTGCAGACTATGAAGCCTATGTGCAGTGCCAGGCACAGGTGGACCAGCTGTACCGGGTGAGGCTCCTGGGCCCAGAGGCTGGGGGAGCAGCTGGATGGGTCCGTGTAGACGTGTTGGGTCGGACTGTTTATTTCCCAAGCTGAGTAGGTTGTTGGCCGAGGCCAGAGGGGTTTGTGTTTCTGATTTGTCATCAGTCGGCTGTGGATGCCTTTAGGGAAGCTGTCACTGTCACTCCCTCCCTTGAAAAAACAGCTCCTAATGGCCAAGAAAAGAACGTGGGGCCTGGAAACTGAGTGCCAGGCAGGGCCCTGGGAGGGACCTTCTCTTCCCTTAGTCAGGGCTGGCCTCGAGGAAAGCCTGGCCTGGTGCAAGCTGCAGCTTGCGGCAGCTGTGAGGCTCCCTGGTGGAAGGAGAGTGCTCGGCCATGTCCGCTGGCACTGGATCTGCCTGGGCAGTTTTTTTTTTTTTTGGAGACAGAGTCTTGCTCTATCGCCCAGGCTGGAGTGCAGTGGTGCGATCTCGGCTCACTGCAAACTCCGCCTCCAAGGTTCACGCCTTTCTCCTGCCTCAGCCTCCTGAGTAGCTGGGACTACAGGCGCCCGCCACCACAACCAGCAAATTTTTTGTATTTTTTAGTAGAGACGGGGTTTCACTGTGTTAGCCAGGATGGTCTCGATCTCCTGACCTTGTGATCCGCCCGCCTCGGCCTCCAAAGTGCTGGGATTGCAGGCGTGAGCCACTGCACCCGGCCCCTGCCTGGGCAGTTCTTACCTGGTGCTATCCCTATCGTCATCTTGGGGGCCATGCCCTAGCAGGAATTTTCAAGGCTGGGACCTTCTCTCCAGCTCCTTGCTTCCTGTATCTAGGTATGTGGTAGCTTTCCTGGTCCGTGGGGTCCCCTTTTCAACAATTGATTGTAATGTCCTCCTCTTCCAGTGGACAGCCCCAAGGCTCAGAGCTCATTTGGAAACAGTCCTAAAGTTCTGGAATCCCATGCTCTTAGCAGCCCCTAGCCCTGTGACGCCAGAGACTAATTTCATCTCCTTCCCTGCAGAACCCCAAGGGGTGGACCAAGAAGGTCATCAGGAATATCGCCTGCTCGGGCAAGTTCTCCAGTGACCGGACTATCACGGAGTATGCGCGGGAGATCTGGGGCGTGGAGCCCTCCGACCTGCAGATCCCGCCCCCCAACATTCCCCGGGACTAGGCGCACCCTGCCTTGGCGGGACCAGCGGGCTTTTGTTTTCTTGCTGACTTTGCACCTCCTTTTTTCCCCAAGCACTTTGCCAGCTGCTGGTGGTCCCTGCTTTTCTGAGTACCATGTTTCCAGGAGGGGCCATGGGGGTCAGGGTGGTTTTGAGAGAGCAGGGCAAAGAAGGAATGTGCTAGAAGTGCTCCTGGTTTCTTATAAAGGAAGCCAGAGTTGACAGTACAAAGGGGAGGTTTGTACAGAGTCGACAGTACCAGAGTGGGAGGCAGGTGAAGTCGCCTGCTGGGCTCCCCTAGAACTTTGCACGCATCTTGCTATGTATTAGCTGATGTCTTTAGTGTTGAGCCTCTGGATTCTGGGGTCTGGGCCAGTGACTGTAGTGAAGCCTGGGGACGTATTACTGCAGCATCTGGGCTGCCAGCCACAGGGAAGGGCCAAGCCCCATGTAGCCCCAGTCACCCTGCCCGGCTCTGCCTCCTGGCCATGCTGGGAGGGGTTGGATCCTCCAGGTATTGCCTTCACAGCCCCCTGCCCTCTGTCCTGGCTCTGCACCTGGTATATGGGTCATGGACCCAGATGGGGCTTTCCCTTTGTAGCCATCCTGGGCATTGTGTGGGTGCTTGGAACTTGGGATGACCGAGGGGTACATTGGAGTGGGTGCTTGTGTCTGCTGTCTCAGAGGTCTTGGTCAAGATGAAGTTGGCTGATGCAGCTTAGCTTGGTTTTGCTTATTCAAAAGAGAAAATAACTACACATGGAAATGAAACTAGTCTTGTTTTAGCAACGGAAAATTGTACTTGGTCACTTTTGTGCTTGGGGAGGCCCATTTTCTGCCTGGCTGGGGGCAGGTCTGTGCCCTCCCTCTGCCTCCCGCTGTGTCCTAATGTGCATTTCCTGTTGTACACACAAGAGCCAGGCTCCATTCTCCCTCCCTTTCCACCAGTGCCACAGCCTTGTCTGGAAGAAGGACCAGTGGTCCCAGAAGAACCCGTTTCTGCTCTGCGTGGACAGCAGGCCTGGCACTGGGAAGTGGGGGTGAGCCCCTCACAGCTTTGCCCCTCCCCAGGGCTGCCAGCCTGCCTCCCATTGCCCAAGCGAGAGAGCAGGGACAGGCTACTGTCCTTCCCTGTGGAACTGCTGAGAAATCTAGCACCTTGCATGCTGGATCTGGGCTGCAGGGAGGCTCTTTTTCACCCTGGCCTCCAGTGCCCACCAGGAGGATCTGCGTGCGGTGCACAGCCCACCAGAGCACTACAGCCTTTTATTGAGTGGGGCAAGTGCTGGGCTGTGGTCGTGCCCTGATAGCATCTGTCCCAGGCAGTGGCTGTGTGGAGGAGGCCATACTCCCTGAGCTGGTCACTGGGGCCACCACCCTGACCACCACTGTGCCCCTCATTGTTACTGACTTGTGAGATAAACTGATTAAACCTTTGTGGCTGTGGTTGGCTGATGTGGGGTCTGTGTTTCACCAACTGCAGGTGGTATTGTGAGGCTGTGGGAAGCAGAGAACACAGGCCTGAGGCCCAGGGTGGTGCCAGTGCAGTGATGAGACATGATGAGACCAGCAAGTGGGCTGCAGGTCCCGCCTCTGAAACTAGAGCTGGGCCTGAATTATACCCCATCATTCTGGGATTGAGGGCAGAAAAGTTTGCATCTCCACAAGGTGTGGGACCTGGGGCCATGTGTACCTGAACAGCTAGCTTTTTTTTTTTTTTTGAGATGGAGTTTTGCTTTTGTTGCCCAGGCTGGAGTGCAATGACATGGTCTTGGCTCACTGCAACCTCCACCTCCTGGGTTCAAGCAATTCTCCTGCCTCAGCCTCCTGAGTAGCTGGGATTACAGGCACCCACCACCACACCTGGCTGATTTTTTGTATTTTTAGTTTCGCCATGTTTGCCAGGCTGGTCTCAAACTCCTGACCTTGGGTGATCCACCCCCCTCAGCCTCCCGAAGTGCTGGGATTACAGTTGTGAACCACTGTTCCTGGCCAAGCTAGCTATTTTCTTAAAATACTATCAAATCCAGCCATTACTAAACATGCTATCTGGGGATAAGAAACACTGGCCTTTCTGGTGTGACTTGTGCTGGTCCCTTTGTACCTGCAGCTTTTGTCTCCCACTCCTGGCCCTGGGGACCAAAACATCCCCCCTCAATTGTATAGTTGCAGATGAAGAAATCGGGAGAAACGAGCCTAGGGCTCAGTGCTACCCTGAAGACCCAAAAACTGGGATGCCGGAGTGCCGTGGGTGTCCTTGGCCTGAGACCTGCTCGTGCAGGGCTTGGTGCTGCCAGGTTGTCCTCGTCCCTACACCCACCATGCACCTGGGTGGGCGGCACCAAGATGGTGCCCTGGGAGTCTGCCTCCCCAGGTCTGTGGGGTTCTCTCCCAGGGATTAGTTGCTTGGACAATGGAGCTCAGCAGCCCTGGGTAGGGCACTTGGATGTAATGAGCTGACAGGTGATGGCGGAGCAGCTGCCACACAGTGCACCCATCTCGCTCTGATCTGCATCTGTCAGTTTTGTAAAAAACACTAGTAGCTTGGCTGAGTGCAATGGCTCATGCCTGTAATCCCAGCACTTTGACAGACCAAGGCAGGAGGATTGCTCAGGAGTTCGAGACCAGCCTGGGCAACGTGGCAAAACCCCATTTTTACAAAACACACAGGAATTAGCTGGGCATGGTGGCATGTGCCTGTAGTCCCACCTACTTGGGAGGCTGAGGTGGGAGAACTGCTTGAGCCCAGGAGATGGAAGTTGCTGTGAGCTATGATTGTGCCACTGCACTCCAGCCTGCGCAACACAGTGAGACCGTCTCAAAAAACAACACCCACTAGGAGCTTGTATTTTTAGTTTATATCTTGCCTCAGTCCCCCAGCCAAGGATCCAAAGTAGCTTACATGGACAAAAAAATGAGGAAAAGATGAAGGCTAGCCCAGGTAGAGCAGGTCACCTCTGCTTCCTGGTCAGGAGCCACAGTGCGGGACAAGGCCAGGAGAGCAGCCTCGGGCTCTATGCTGGAGTCCACCTGCGTCCTAAAGAAGGGGTTGCCTGGCTCCCCTAGGGGTTCCTATAGCCTCGCAGAGACAGTCTGGGACGCCACGTGGGTTCCCGGCTCAGATGGCTATGCAGGGAGATCCCAACCCAGGGGCACGTGGTGTCTCCGGGGCCATGGGTGGGCAGAACAGAAATGACACCCTAATTAGAGACGGGGAGCCGGGACATACCCTGGCCAGGAAGGGGGCCAGCGTTTTCATGACTGACCTCCGGAGGAATGTCTACTCAGCTGCTCCCCTGTGTAGGAAAAGTGTTCTCTGGATTTGAGAGCCACTGTAGGTAGCTCAGGGTACCCCAGCGAAGAGGGAGTGCAACCGCAAGGACCTCTGGGCTCCCTGCCAGTCCACAGCTGCTGATGCTGGGCCTGCAACTTGGAGAAAGGAGTGGGCAGGTGAACAAAACTTCCTACTCCTGACAAATTTCTGAGCTGCTGGAAATGGAAATTTCATAGCCTGAGGCTGAGTCATGGAGTGGCTCCAAAGCAGCCAGAGGCTGAGCTCTGAGCCTGGCTGGGGCTGTGGGCGGCTCTGGGGCTTTGAGAGTGTGTGGGGCAGGAGGCAACATTGACCCTTCTTGCGCTGCAGAGAGACAAAAGGACCACCACCACAATTTTATTCTTAAATAAAGCTCAGTCTAAGGCCAGGTTAGGCGTACAGGTGGGTGAAAGGGGAGGAAGTGCAGATCCTGGGCACCTCCACTGTGGGTGAGTGGGCCAGCCCAGAGGAGGCAGGGCAGCCGACGAAGGCAAGCAGGTACACAGGGCAAGAGGGGACGATGGAACCACTGGAGTCATTCTGCGTGTGCTGGGAAGGGGCAGAGAGAACCTGGACCCCACGTTCTCTGTGGGTGGTGCCGGAAAGCTCAGCATGGTCCTGAGCCCTAAGAGTCCCCTGCCCAGCCTCCCCCTGCCCAGCTCAGTGCAGCATCAACCAGGCAGTGATGGCTGCCTGCTGTCAATAAGTCTCCCAACAAGATCTCAGGTTGCGTAGCGGCAAGGAGAGCCACGTGCCTGCCACCCACGCTTTCCACACACAGCCACGCTCAGGCCTCCGGGCACTGCAGGCCTGCAGGGTCCTCCCCACCTGGCATCTGAGTCCTCTCCAGGTGCAAGTTGGGCTCCTGAGCATTGCAGGTGCTGGCCCCCCCGGGGCTCCAGGATGCCGGGCTGCTGACTGGAGGAAAATGGGAGGAGGGCAGAGGTCTTCATGCTTCCTTCCCCCAGCCAGGCTCAGTGCTGGTGCTCAGGTTCCGACTTCCCCAGGAATTCCCTAGACCACAGGACAATCAGGAGCCAATCATTTGAGCTCAGATTTGAGCAAAGATCCTTCTCCACAGTCCTCACATTGCTATCTAAGGAAGCAGAGGCTGTGCAGAGAGGAGGCAGCCAAGAGCCCTGTGAGGACTCGCTGTAGCCCAGAGCAGCATTCAGTGAGTTAGGCAGGGCGCAAGCAGCACGGTGCCAAAGCCCAACACAGGCACGGACACAAGGCCTCTGATTCTTGACCCTCAACTTCAGAGCTATTCTCTGGTCTAAATTTTCTATAATCTTCCTTTTATAAGGGGGAAAATTATAACCACAAAGCAAACCCATACTCTTTGAGCCCACTGTCCCCTCAGCAACCCAGGTCCCTGTGCTCGGGAATGGCAAACCGCTAAAGGGACACAGCTTTGCCTCTGGAACTTCCAAAGGCAGCTGGAGAAAAGCAGAAGTTTGCAGTAGAATTACCCGTAGGATATACAGCACTGGGAGGCAATTCAGGCCACCAATTTCAGTCCCCTTCTGGGAGAAACTGGCACCTTGACCTACTTTTTGGAGCCGACTGGCACGACACAACAAAAAACCCTATCACCATTAGCAGCAGCCCCTCCATGGGTCCAGTGCTCAGGGTCGAAGTACCACATGCCCTCTTGGGCTCGGAAGCCTTGTCCCATGCACAGGGAGGGTTAGCATCTTGCCCAAGGCCACACCAGCCAGGCGGTGGGGTGGAGCCTGTGTCCTCTGACGGGCAGGTAGGCGAGTCTGGGCAGCAACCTGCATAGGGCCCAGTACAGGGCAGTACAGAGAAGGCTGGGGGTTGGTCTGTTCCACACGCTGCCCTTGTCACTACTGCCAAGGCCTCACCCTTAGGCTTGGGCTCTGCACTCAGGCCCAGGTAGGTACTCATGGCTCTCTGGGCTGAGCCCATGTCCTGCCAGTGCAGGGCAATCCAGGAGCACAGCGTCCCTTCAAGAAGCAGCTGGGGACCAACAGGCTTTTGAGGAGCTGGCCCAGGGGCAGCATGTACATCTGAGAGGTGTGTGGAAGAGATCCGAGGTCTGCGAGCATCTGGGGTGTCTGTGTCTGAGTGCTCTCAAGTGTGTGGCCACCTGTGAGCGTGTGTGCCCCTCTGTGTGGGTCTGTGTGAGTCTGTACATCCTGTACAACAGGGAGGCGGCTTACCCTGCATGATCATGGGAACAGTCCTGGAGAGGGGGAGAGGCACTCCCTCACACCCCTCTGCCAAGGAAATGGAAGGCTCCCAAATCACTGTGACTCTTGGCCCCACTGAGGCCCCCCTGTGAGCAGCTTCAGCAGCTGCCACCGGCTGCATGCTTAGATGTGAGCCACTGCTGCCCAGACGAAGCGCCTGGGTGGGAAGAGAATGTCTCACCTCAGTATCCGTGGCAGCTCAGGGCTCTTGTAAATGTATTTGTGCCTGTAGCCAAGGTCTGAATGAAAGGGCACAAACTGAACTTTGAAGTCTCGGAAGCTTCGAGCTGGTGCGGCGATGCTATAGAGCTGGGGAGAGAAAGGGGTCAGAGACTGAGGCAGTGGCTTGGCATGGGGGTCCCAGCCTGAGGAACATCAGCTTGGCAGCCTCCCCTTCAATAGAAACCAGTCCAGAGTCCCACATAAACACTGCTTGTTGCCACAGCCAGTCACAACCAGGAGGCCCAGGGGTGGGCTGGCAGGAGCCAGGCCCCAGGCTTGGCTCCTTGGCACACACACCACTCAAGATACTGTCCTCACACCTTCCAGACTGCCCTTCCTCTGGGGAGTGGCTAGGTGGATGGGCCAGACCAGGTGCCTGGGAGGCTCTGATGGCAGGGATGGCAGAGTCTTCGGGAGCTGGGACAAAGGGTATGTGCCTCAGGCTTAGCTAAGATGGGCTTGATATGCCCATCTCAGCCCCCTCCCTCCCATGTCGGCAAGGGTGGGTGGGCCTGAGCTATATGCCGCTGGGAGGCTCTGCATCCTGCCCCTACCCTGTATGGCTCTGTCATCTGTGTGCCTTATGGAGCCTCACTGCATGGGGGCTGTCGGAGCAGGAAGTGCTCCCAGCCCTGGGCTGAATCCGTGGACGAGGCCTGCACGCACCCAACTAGTTTACCCTGCCCTGCCATTACCAAGACCCAGGCTGCGTTCTCTTACCCTACTCTGAGCCACAAATCCAATCCAACTTGTTGACAGTCAAAGCAAATTCAGCAAAAGCAAACACTGAGGCCCCACAGACAACATGGTCTGGTTCTGACATCAGTGCAATTCCAAAGGCAAGGAAACAGGCTAGAAGTTTCTGTATCAATTTTGACTGACCCCTGCAATGGGCTTGGGAGATCCTCATCAAGGGGTTCTTTGCCTTCAGCCCATAACTGATGAGCCCTTCCAGCCGAGTGCCAGGTTGGCCTGGGCTCTGATAACACAGGCAGCCTGCCCTGAGAACCCCCGTGTGAGGACTGGGAACTGCCTGGGCTCTGATAACACAGGCAGCCTGCCCTGAGAACCCCCGTGTGAGGACTGGGAACTGCCTGGGCTCTGATAACACAGGCAGCCTGCCCTGAGAACCCCTGTGTGAGGACTGGGAACTATCTGCTTATTTTTCATAGTTCTTCTTGGAGACAGCATCAGTGGGCCTCTGCCCAACCTTGACACCAGACCTCCCATGTCCTTCCGAAGCAGCCTGGAGGTGACACAGGGAGGATGAGGTGGCCTCCTGAGCCTGACGTGGCTGGTGCACGGCCCATGATGCAGCATGCAGAGGCTGCCTTCCCACCTGCCCACTCCCAGTCTGGCTCACCCACACTGGCTGAGTGTGCAAGATGCCAGCTACACCAGAGGCAGAGGCCAGGACCCACCTTTCTGCCAAGCTGGAAGGGCACCACCGGGTCGTCCTCAGCGTGCAGGATGAGTAGGGGACAGGAGATGTGCTTCACACTGTGGGAAGGAAAAGGGGCTAGGCCAAGACCAGGGAAAGGACAGAGTTGCCCAGACCCTCTGTCCGTGGCAGGGATCTGGGTTCAGGGTGTGTTTCACGGAACCGTCCGATTTCTGCTGGATTTCTTTTTACTAGACAACCGAAAGTTAACTCTTCATTGTCTCTATGAACATCTATTCCAGCTAGATGACAGGTGTCAATCACAGCTATATAACTGGCCCCGGGAATGTCTTCTGAAAATTGAAAATGATTATTTTTCCACCAGATATATTCTTTAAAAGTCACAAAACAATATTTTTAAGCTGAATAATTCAGGTGGGCCAAGAAACTTAGTGTAAATGAATGTTACTAGGAATCTGCTGGTAAAAAAAGTCAATGTCCTCTAATTTATCTTTGTGTAAGTGACATTTATGGTCACTCCAACTCTGAACATTTAGAAGTGATTTAGGATTTTCAGTAGGTTTGATAGATCCAAATCCTTCAGCAAACCACATAATAGAAGCATGGGCTGCCAGGACCGGCGGAGCCTGGGCTGTCCTGTGTGGTCCTCACTAAGGTGGCACCTGACCCAAGTCTCCTTTATCCTCAACAGGGCTGTGGGCTCCGTGAGGGCAGCGCTGGCGCGCTCCTGGCACCTGGAGCAGGACCTGGTTGGGAGCCCCCTCCCTGTCTCTGCTGCTGGCAGGAGGCACACACTCTTGCTTCCCAGTAAGGCTTTTCTGATGTGCGGAAATGATGAGGCTCTGGTCAGAGCCTCCCTCTGACCAGAGGCTGTTAAGGAAGCGGCAGTACTTGGGATTTCCCTGAACACGGCCCACCTGAGCTCAGGAAAGCCCCTCCTGCCCTCAGAGTGTGCCCCTGACTTCCAGTGAGCTGAGGGTGGGGGTCTCACCCAGGGTCAAACTTGCTTTGTTTGTTTTATTTTTTTTGAGACAAGTCTTGCTTTTTTGCCAGGCTGGATGGAGTGCACTGGTGCAATCTCAGCTCACTGCAACCTCTGCCTCCTGCTTCGGCCTCCCGAGTAGCTGGGACTACAGGCATGCACCACCAGGCCCGGCTAATTGTTTTGTATTTTAGTAGAGACAGGGATTCACCATATTGGCCGGGATGGTCTCAAACTCCTGACCAGGCCGGGCGCGGTGGCTCAAGCCTGTAATCCCAGCACTTTGGGAGGCCGAGACGGGTGGATCACCAGGTCAGGAGATCGAGACCGTCCTGGCAAACACCATGAAACCCTGTCTCTACTAAAAATCCAGAAAAAAATTAGCCGGGCGTGGTGGTGGGCGCCTGTAGTCCCAGTTTCTCGGGAGGCTGAGGCAGGAGAATGGCGTGAACCTGGGAGGCGGCGGAGCTTACAGTGAGCGGATTGCGCCACTGCACTCCAGCCTGGGAGACAGAGTGAGACTCTGTCTCAAAAACAAACAAACAAAAAAAAACTATATGGACAAAAACTATATATTGTTTTAATATTGCTTTACTTCTGTGATCTTTTCAGATTTATTTCTTTCTCTGTCAGCCAGGCTGGAGTACAGTGGTGCAATCACGGTTCTCTGCAGCCTTGACCTCCCCAGGCTCAGGTGATCCTCCTAACTCAGCCTCCCATGTAGCTGGGACCACAGGTACATGACGCCACCATACCTGGCCAATTTTTGGATTTTTTGTAGAGACAAGGTCCTGTTATTTTGCCCAGGCTGGTCTCAAACTCCTAGGCTCAAGCAATCTGCCTTCCTCAGCTTCCCAAAGTGCTGGGATTACAGGTGTGAACCATGGTCCCTGGCAGGCTTTCCCTTTTTAAACCTGTTTGCTAGAGAACGACCCTAAAGGCTGGGCGCGGTGGCTCAAGCCTATAATCCCAGTACTTTGGGAGGCCGAGACGGGCGGAACACGAGGTCAGAAGATCGAGACCATCCTGGCTAACACGGTGAAACCCCGTCTCTAGTAAAAAATACAAAAAACTAGCCGGGCGAAGTGGCAGGTGCCTGTAGTGCCAGCTACTCGGGAGGCTGAGGCAGGAGAATGGCGTGAACCTGGGAGGCGGAGCTTGCAGTGAGCTGAGATCTGGCCACTGCACTCCAGCCTGGGTGACAGAGCGAGACTCTGTCTCAAAAACAAACAAACAAACAAACAAACAAAAAAAGAGAACGACCCTAAATACTCTGAATTCCATCCTATTTGATTACTGTGACTAAAGAGGCTCATCCAGGGGTTCTCAGAGTTTTTCTAAATAGGAAAATTAGTTCCTATCCCATAGTACTCACTTTTCGTCATTTGCAAATTTAATTCCACTGCTTGTAATAGGATCAAGGAAGAACCAGTCAAACCCAGGGAAGTATCGATATATCTGGAGACAAGATGGAAACCATTTTCAGAAGCGTTGGTTAAGATATCCAGGCAAAGGTCAAGGGTGCAGACAGTTTAAGTTCAGGAATCTACAAGGCATTGCCCATAACTACCCTATCTAAAGGAGCAGGGGTGACATTGCCAAGGGGCCACCAGAGCTGTGCCCTGGCACCTTCTGCCCTGGCCGTGTCCTGGCTTTGCTGCTAGGGACAGAAGAATCACCTGCCAGGCCCCACAGACTGGCATGGCAAGGGCTGCCCTGCAAATGGTGTTCCCGCACCTCCCAGCCAGGCCGGAATCCAGCCCAGAAACCAGTCTTCCCACAGACACCAGGGCTGCCACCCCTGAGAAAATGGGGTCTATGGACAGTTTCCTCACACAATTTAAGAAAAGCAGCACCAAAAAGTAAGATAAGATAAAAGGCTCTTCTGGTCGGTAACAGAACAGCATGAGGCCAGGATGGGCTGACACAGGCCCAAGAATCTATGGCCAGTGGGGAGCACGGAGATCACAAACCAGTGTGAGAAGGAGGGGAAAATAACTGGCTAGGTTTTAAGAAAAGGTCCAAGGTTCCATTCCTAGCTGGGGAGGGCACAGGTTGGGTGGGGCCTGGCTTACCCAGAATTCCCACTGGGGTTCACCCAGGCCTTTCCCCAAGATAAACTGGGAGGCCAGGCTCCCTGGTCTACAGAGTTCAGCTCCCCAAGCACTGTCCTCATACACAGAGAGGGGGGCACCCCCAGCTCCACTCCTGAGCGGGAAGGCAGGGCTGTCAATATAACGCAGTCGATGACACCATGTGGACCCGGCCTCCACTGGGTCTCGCTGCCCTCACATGACCCAACTATGGCCTGTCATTTCACCTGGCTGCAGGTTATAAACTTCTCAGGCAGTTCTGTGGCCAAAACTAGTATTAATTTTTAATGAAATCTGTATTCATTAGCATATTTCAATAATTTTTAATAGTCATAACCTATCCTATTAGTTATTTCTATAATTATCTTAATAATGAGTTATTTCTATAATTATCTTAATAATGAGAAGTCAATTTTTAATAAAATATGTACTTGCCACTGAAAATGGATGGCTCTTAGCTTCTTCGCGGATATTAGTGAACGGAGATTCCAATATAAGGGCATCTGGAGGCGTCTCTAGATAAACAAACAGGGAACTGAGAGGTGGGCAGGAAGCCAGCGACATACACGTGGCCTGTGGGGCTCTGAGGGGCCCCCAGAAAGCACAGGGAGACCACAGTGCCTCCCCCTAGGCATCCACCTTGGCAGGCCTCAGATAGCTCCAGGGGCGCCCGCGGCAGGCTGGAGATGGCTCTGGTCACTCCTAAAAAGCAGACTTGCTGATGCGGCCTCTCTGGGGCCAGGCCTGTGTGAGGCTCCCCAGCTCCTCAGGTGTATCATGGGAAGGGCGGCCTGGTCAGCCCCGGGCCCCCGAGAATGCCCAGCTCGTGCTGCTCCGTGAGGATGCTGAGCACTTGCAGCAGGGCCGGGACTGGGGAGCACCCTGAATGCTCACGGCCACGGATGGGGCCCAACAAGGCACTCACCTCGCTCACAGAGACGCCGCACCAGATTTGTCGCCACACTAGGAAAAAAGAAGAACAGCGTAGTTGAGTTATGATAAAATTGTCTGAGATGATATGGGCCTTATGCTGGAAAGTGCTCAGAGGAGCCACAGGGTCTGTGAAGCTACTGGAGTTGGAGGACAGAGTGGGGGAAATGGAGATCCCTCTAGCACTGGGGGTGACCTGACTGCCCTACCACAGCTGACCCCTGCAATGAGGGTTGTACCCACAGCCAGTCTCCTTGTCCCCAACGTGTGTCCTGCTGCCTCTCACTGCCCATGCCTTCCCATTGGCAGGGCCGCCCATCGGCTGGGGGCGGCCAGCATCTGCCTGCACCTCTCCTGGAGCCCACCACACCCAGGGCCTCTCGCCATCCTAGGACCACACCTGGCGGACCATGCAGACGGCCAAAAGGATGGCCAGTGCCCCCCACCCACTCCTCTCCTGGACGCTTCCCAGCCTGCAAGAGGCCATTCAGGCGCTGGGAGAAAGGGCTGCCCCGAAGGGAAAGGCAGCAGAAAGGGAATGGCAGTGAAAGTCTGGGGATTGGGGCCGAGAGCAACGGTTCCCGCAGAGACTGTGGACAGCAGAGATGACTCCGGCTGCCCACAAAGGGCGTGTGGAAGTACCTCCTGTCCTGGCCTATGTGAGAAGCAAACCACCCACTGTGCCCTCCCCCAGCTCTGAAGACGCTTCTTCCTCAGGGCCAAGTCCCCCTGCGGAGACGCCTCGACCTCCACGGCCTATGTCTGTCCTGAACCACTTTCTGGACGAGGAGCTCAAATCCTTTGGAGTATCTTTGGAATTTCCCCTCCTGCCTCTGCCAAGACGGGAGCAAGGCTGGTTGGGACTAATGGTGCCACAGGGTTTTCAGGGATGGCAGGCTCTCTAGATCCAGGCATGGGAGTCACCAGGAATACTGGCTCCCACTAAAGGCTGCCTCCTGCTGGGGTCCCTTACCCAGTGCCCAGAGAGTGGCCCCAGATGTACACAGGGTTGTCACCACTTCTTGCTTTGATCCAGTCAAAAACGTGGAGTGCATCATAGGTCATGCCCCGCTCAGATGGCGTTCCCACCGAGTCACCCCAACCTGGGAGGGAGAAACGGCAGGACAGGGAGGTCAAAGGCAGTTCACAAAACCTGGACAAACGTACCTCCCCAGGGGAGCCCAGGGTCAGGAGGGGACAGGGAGGGGCTCGCTCAGCCCGCCCTTCCAGAGTCCACAGACCCACCCAGGCCACTGGGCAGAGCAAGCAGTGAAGAGAACGGGCACAGCCCCACATCCCCACCAGCCCTGGGGAAGGCAGCCCAGCAGCAACTCTGCCCTGCCCCTGCTGCCTGCACAAACCAGACGTCCCCTCACAGGGTCACTAAGTTGGTGAGCTGCAAATTTGAATGGCAACTAACAGCAAGCTGAGTCAACAGATCACAGAGCTTCAGAGCTGGCACCGGCATCCTCACGCCAGGGCTGCGGCTTGCCTCACCCTCTTGCGCAGGGGGGTGAGCTCACCCTCTCCCTCTCTCTTTCTCTTTCTTAACAGACAGGCTAGTGAGGTCTGAGGCAGTGGAAGCCTTTGCCACCACCATCCTCAGCTCTACACTTCTCCTCGCTCCCCCAGCAGCATCCACGTGTCCCGCTCCGGCCCCGACGAGCATCAGTGCAGCTGGTGTGGTCAGATGAGCAGCCCCCGGGCCGCTGGCTGGACACCAACCTCCTCAACGCCGAAGGCTTGGTCAGGGGCAGGATAGGGAGTGGAGTCCGGAGGCTCCCAGAACAGGGAGGGCATTTCTGGGTGCAAGGCAACTCTGACCCAGGAAGGGGAAAGGGGCTGTTTTCCCTTAGGGTCTAATTAGCATCTTGTTTGCATAACGGAAAACACTACCATCTCTGCCCCCAAAATTACAACCTCCCAAGGGTCCCCCCCAGTCTCCAGCAAAGATGGAGTGCAATTATCCTTCCAGCAGCCCAGCAGTGAGTCATCATCAGATGATCTGAAAGCACCACAAAGGTCAGAAAGAGCAGGTTGTGCAGTGTAAGCAAACCCCACAGTTAGTGCAGGACTTGCTGTTTCCCGACTCAGACACTAGAGGAGGGAGGAGGCCGTGCAGAGGGCCAGGGCCAGGCTGGGAGGCAGGGGTATGGGAACATGAGACAGAAAGAAAAGAACAGAGATAGGGACAGGAGACAGAGACAGACAGGAAGACTGAGAGACAGGGACAGAGAGGCACAGAGACAGGCAGGAAGACTAACAGGGATAGAGAGGCACAGAGACAGGGACAGGAGGCAGAGGGATGTAGACAAAGAGGCAGATGCGGTGAGAGAGACAGAGGGACAGTCGGAGACGGAGCTGGCAGTCTTGGTGCCAGTTAGAAACGTGGAGACTCCACGAGAACTGAAACAGAAAGTGCTGCGTGGGATTTCATTTCCTGACAGAAGTGCGGGGAGATGAATGCGAAGAAGTCACCCCTTCTCCCTCTCCTAAAGTCTCCAGCATGCAGCAGAAGAGAACCCGTGTCAGCACGAAGAGAAGGAGAGGGCACACCACGTCCCGCTCCTCATTCTGGAGTTTCTCCCAGCCCACAACTGTCATCCTGATGGAACTTTCTTCCCTGTGGGTGGCAGCATGGCGGCCCCCACAACTGTCCACGACCCTGGCACTTGTGAACGTGTTGGGTCACATGGCTGGGGAATGAAGGGTATGGAAGGAATGAAAGCTGCTAACTGCTGGCCTTGAGAAGGGGGTGATCCTGGACAAGCTGGGTGGGCCCAAAACAACCACAAGGGTCCTCATCAGAGAAAAAGGGAGGAGTCAGGGTCAGAGCCAGAAGACCTGGGACTCAATCACGGAAGAGGTGTGAGCCAAGGAACACAGGCGGCTGGAAAGGGCAGCCAGGCATTCTCCCTGAGAGCCTTCCTCCCGCCCTGATTCCAGCCTGGGGGCTGCAGATTCTGAATTTCTGACCTCCAGAACTGCAAGACGCTACATGTGTGCTGGTTTAAAGCACTGTTTGTGCTAACATGTTACAGCAGCAAGAGAGAATTAACACAACCCCTACATCCGGGTGACAGCCTCTCTCCTTTGTTCCCCTCATATCTCCTCTTGGTCTGAGGATAGACACGCCGCCTGTCCCCCTGGAAGGTGAAGGCAGCCAGCCACGCTGCCATCAACTCTTTGATCTCTCCAGCTGAGGACTACATGGTGGAATACACTTTTTGAAATTTTTGAGACAGGCTCTCGCTGTCACCCAGGCTGGAGCGCAGTGGCATGATCTTGGCTCACTGCAACCTCCGCCTCCTGGGCTCAAGCTTTCCTCCCACCTCAGCCTCCCGAGTAGCTGGGATTACAGGCGCCTGCCACCACACTCAGCTACTTTTTTTGTATTTTTAGTAGAGGTAGAGTTTTGCCATGTTGCCCAGGCTGATCTCGAGCTCCTGGTTTCAAGTAATCTGCCCGCCTCAGCCTCCCAAAGTGCTGGGATTACAGGCGTGAGCCACCATGCCCAGCCAGAATACACTTTAAAACAGTCTCTCAGCCAGGTGCAGTGGCTCACTCACACCTGTAATCCCAACACTTTGGGAGGCCAAGGTGGGCAGACTGACTGAACCCAGTAGTTCGAGACCAGACTGGGCAACATGGTGAAACACTCTCTTAAAAAAAATAAAACAGGCCGGGCGCGGTGGCTCAAGCCTGTAATCCCAGCACTTTGGGAGGCTGAGACGGGCGGATCACAAGGTCAGGAGATCGAGACCATCCTGGCTAACATGGTGAAACCCCGTCTCTACTAAAAATACAAAAAACTAGCCGGGCGAGGTGGCGGGCGCCTGTAGTCCCAGCTACTCGGGAGGCTGAGGCAGGAGAATGGCATAAACCCGGGAGGCAGAGCTTGCAGTGAGCTGAGATCCGGCCACTGCACTCCAGCCTGGGCGACAGAGCGAGACTCCGTCTCAAAAAAAAAAAAAAAAAAAAAAATAAAAAAAAAAAAAATAAATAAAACAACATTAGCCAGGTGTAGTGGTGAGTGCCTGTGGTCCCAGCTACTAGGGAGGCTGAGTTGGGAAGATCACTTGAACCCAGGAAGCAGAGGTTGCAGTAAGTGGAGATCACACCACTGCACTCCAGCTGGGTGACAGAGTGAGACCCTGTCTCAAAGCAAAATCAAAACCAAAACCAAAACCAAAACAAACCAGTCGTTCACTGTTAACACCAAGTTATTTCTGTTGCCCATTAAGCCATAGTGTCCTTGGTATATATCAAACTGGATTCTTGATATGTTCAGTGGCAAGCCCTGGTTCATTCAAAAAAGCAGAAATGCTGAGGTGCAGAAGAATCTATCTTCTCTCTTAACAGTTCTTTTTTTTTTTTTTTTTTTCTTTTGACATGGACTCTTGCTCTGTCGTCCAGACTGGACTACAGTGGTGCAATCTTGGCTCACTGCAAGCTCCGCCTCCCAGGTTCAAGCGCTTCTCCTGCCTCAGCCTCCCCAATAGCTGGGACTACAGGTGCAAGCCACCATGCCCAGTTAATTTTTGTATTTTCAGTAGAGATGGGTTTTCATCATGTTGGCCAGGCTGGTCAAAAACTCCTGACCTCAAGTGATCCTCCTGCCTCAGCCTCCCAAAATGCTGGGATTACAGGTGTGAACCGCCGTGCTCAGCCTCTCTTAACAGTTCTTACTGTCTTCATAACTTTAACAAGACAAGCTTTGATGAGCATAAATCATGTCTGACGTCCAGCTGCAGAGACAGTCTAAGTCCAAAAAAGACAGGATCTTCTAATTTAAAATGTTGCAGGTTGGGTGCAGTGACTCGCCTGTAATCCCAACACTATGGAAGGCTGAGGCAGGAGGATCGCTTTAGGCCAGGAGTCTGAGACTAGCCTAGGCAACATAGCAATACCCCATTTCTACTAAAAACAAAAAAAAAAGTAGCGGGTGTGGTGTGGCATTCCCGTAGTCCCAGCTACTTGAGAGGCTAAGGCAGAAGGATCCCTTGAGCAAAGGAGTTCAAGGCTGCAGGGAGCTATGATCATGCTACTGCACTCCAGGTTGGGTGACTAAGTGAGAGCCTATCTCAAAAAAAAGAAAAAAAAAAAAGTTGCTGACAGGGCATCTGCTGGGGGCTCCAGGTGCTGAGCCTCCCCTACCAGAAGGGGCTCTCCCGGCAGCTCCATCAGGGGCTTTGTCAGGACCCAGGAAACCTTCACAGCACAGCCAAAGCAGGCGCTGGTCTTGCTCCGAGCCTCTTCAAGTGAGGCCTGCCCATGGGATACTGCCAGCAAGCAGTGGAAATGTGCTCAGATGCTCTTGCAAAAGAAATCTCACCTCTGTAGTCAAAGGTGACCACATGGTAACCAAGGGAACTCAGCACCTGTAAAGTGAAAAACAAACATCTTTGGCAACAAATCCAAGTGTCTGTGTTGAGGGCAGCTTGCCGCTTATTAAACTCATCCGACTTTCCCTCCCGTGCCTTGTGCGTAGTGGCAGCTTCACAAAGACTGTGACATGCTGCCTGACTCCTGGCTGGGTTTTATGAAACCCAGATGCCAACTGCCGCTTCTGGACCTGCTGACATCCCTGCCTGGGAGCACAGGAAGGCTCTCCCTTCTTGCTGCTTAGACGCTAGGGAAGCATCCCCCTTCCTCCTGCTTAGACTTAGAGGGCCAGGCGCAGACTCCCGCAGGTCCCAGGTCCCAGGCCCCAGCTCCACGCGTGCTGCAGGGCAGCCTCTGGGGCGGCCTCCTCTGGGGACAGCTCTCGGTGCTGCAGTGTGATGGCGGACCCCCAGGAGGAGGGCTATACTGTGTAGAGACCCCATCTCAGGACCCTTGCTGCAACCCAGTATTTCTTGGATTTTAAGCTCTTGTCAATTTTTTTCTGTTACTTTTTTTTCAATCCCTACAGACTAGCTGACCTCTCTGATTTAGATCACACCTCAACGCTCCTGTGCCCTTGCTGGGGTGTGCCCAGAGCAACATGGGAGGCTGCCGCACCATCTCGTCACCCAGAATCACAGCTCCCCTCTTTAGGGAGGGAGTCGGGTGCTTCCCCAGGGCAGCCGGCACTTCCCTGCCAGCTCCTAGCCACCACAGAGTCTATACCCAGAGCCAACCTGCTCCAGCCCTGTTGACCTCAGCAGGGTGAATCATTTCTTTTAACAGAAACCTAAAGAAAGAACCAATCACTTCTCAAACTCTCCCCACCTTTCCTGACTTAATGCAATTTACTCCAGGGGTAAAATCCTCCAATAGCTCAGAGCTGGGTGTGCCCCTACCTCTGTCTGTGCCCCTGCCTCTGTCTGTATCCCCTTCTGTCCTGTGGGCCAGTGCAGATGGCCCTCTGAGGGGAGGAGAGTGAGGCTGTTCCAACAGTAGCTCTTCGGCTCCAAGACCCAGACAACCAGATGAAGAACAAAATCAAGCAGCCAAGCACAAGTAAAGGTCTGCACGCCCTGCCCTAGACACCCCCTGGACGTGGGGAGATCTGCAGGTGCTCCCACTGTGTGCCTGGAAGCTGATTCAAATCCCGCCTGCACCCTCTGCTGGGGTGAGCCTGCGATCTGGCAGTCAGTGTAGCACCTGGGGCACCTGCTTTCTCTTTTCTTTTTTTATTTTTTTTGAGACGGAGTCTCGCTCTGTCACCCAGGCTGGAGTGCGGTGGTGCCATCTTGGCTCACTGCAACCTCCGCCTCCCTGGTTCAAGCAATTCTCTGCCTCAACCTCCTGAATAGCTGGGATTACAGGCGCCTGCCACCACACCTGGCTAATTTTTTTTGTATTTTTAGTAGAGATTGGGTTTCACCATCTTGGCCAGGCTGGTCTTGAACTCCTGACCTTGTGATCCGCCCACCTTGGCTTCCCAAAGTGCTGGGATTACAGACATGAGCCACTGCGCCCGGCCCTCTCTTTTCATTTTATACACAAGTAATGTAACATTGAAAAACAATTTCCAATGCCATTTATGTAGTCTGCCAATATCTGCACTTGGTCTACCAAGCCCATACATTCTGATTTTGGGGCCCAAGCCTAGAGGCAGTGTGATGGGCAGTCACAGCAGAGGCAGCTAAGGCCCTACCTTCCAGCACACCCATCCAAAGGCAGTGTTAAAAAGGCCAACAAAAGGTCAGACATGGTGGCTCACACCTGTCATCCCAATACTTCCGGAGGCCAAGGTGGGAGGCCCAGGAGTTCGAGACCAGCCTGGGCAACATAGGGAGACCTCATTTCTATAAAAAAAAACAACAAAAATTAGCTGGGTGTAGTGGCGGCATGCACCTGCAGTTTTAGGAGGCTGAAGTGGGAGGATAGTTTGAGCCCAGGAGGTCGAGGCTGCAGTGATCTGTGACCGCACCACTGCACTCCAGCCTGGGCAACAGAGCAAGAGGACCCTGTCTCACACACAGAAACAGCACAGCAATAGTTAACTCTCAAGCTGTGAGTCTGGTGACTCCCTTCACTTCCTGCCCTGGAAAGAATAGCCCAGGGAACAGGTGTGGATGCCACCTGCACTCACCTTGTAAAGCTCCACGCGGTGGTCACCTCCTCTGGAGAAGGAAACAGGACATGGTGTGAGCACATCTTCTCAGAGTCAGGCCCCAGGTCAACTTGTCCTCCGTACCCCAAACCAGGGAAAGGCCAATGAAAGAGGGCAACCTCCTCCTTGGGGCCCCCTAAGTGGCCCCACACTCGCCTCTGGCAGTGCTCTGCCAAGGGGGAGATAGTTTTAGCACTCTGGGGAGATTTCTTAACGACTGCTTTTATTTTTCAGTAGGTAATGCACACCTATAGTCCCAAACTAGAAAGACACTAAAGGAAACACAGCAAGCCCTCATCCACCACACCCCAGCCCCTCCCAGCTTCCCCGTGTCAGGGACACCCTGTGTGGACAGAGGCTGTGCTCCAACAGGGCCTGTGTGGACACCTTCTGCCCTCACTTCTTGCTCCACACGTCTCAGCTGACCTTCAGAACTCTGCTTAGCTGCACTGCCCTGGCCTCTCGTGGTCATCTCGGCTGTTTCCCACCTGGCACTAACTTCTATTTGCTGCCGCGGCCACCCTGCCTTATAGCCCTTCACGTGTGTGTGTTCCACGCATGGGATATGCTCCTAGAATCTCCTCAGGGACACCCTGAGGTGCAGGAATGGCTGCCTCCTGGCCCTCACAGTCAACTACAGCTTCACCGTGCATGTCGCTACGGAGACTAAGTGGGCTCGGCAAACACACCCCCATTTGTACTTCCTTGTCTGAGGCCTGTCTAGGCTCCCTTCCCACTGTTAACCTGGACGGACCCCACAGCAGGGACATGGGCCACCTGGGAGGAGGGTGGGTCCACACTCTCCACACTCCGTAGCTGTGCTCCTCCTTCCTCAGGAGCGGTTTCACCATTTCAGGTATGGGGGCAGGAGTGTTGCTGGTGGGAGACCAGGATGAGATGAAGGAGGAAGCCAATAAAGTGCAGAAACAAAAATGTAAAGGGTCAGGCCGGTGGCTCATGCCTGGAATCCCAGCACTTTGGGAGGCCGAGGTGGGCGGATCACTTAAGCTCAGGAGTTTGAGACCAGCCTGGTCAAACGGTAAAACCTGTCTCTATTAAAAATACAAAAATTAGCTGGGCGTGGTGGTGGGTGCCTGTAATCCCAGCTACTCGGGAGGCTGAGGCAGAAGAGCCACTTGAACCCGGGAGGCTGACGTTTCAGTGAGCCAGGACTGCGCCACTGCACTCCAGCCTGGGCAACAGAGTGAGACTCTGTCTCAAAAATTAAAATAAAAAATAAAGGAAGGAGTTTCAAGACAAGGAGGAAACACTGCAAAGTATTTTCAGTGATCACTGTAAGAGTTCATAGTGGCTCTTTTCTAAGTTTATAAAATTTCCTACATTAAGCAAAAAAGTAACAGTTGCTGGGAATCCATGGGGTGTGGACCTCAGGGAGATCCGCGTGGTGGATCCCACAGACCAGCGAAACTCCACTGGGATGCACAGGACAAAGAAAGCAGGCAACACGGGGGTGGCGAGGCCTGCAGCCAGGCACTCTCTGCAGGAGTGGGAGAGGGCAGCAAACCTTGAAAGTCACAGCATCACTTTCTAACCTGAAGTTACAAGCAGGTTCTTTTTTTTTTAACCATGTGATGGGCACTGCAGAACTGAACCTTATTCACAGCCAACCACAGTTCTCTCATTTATTTATTTATTTATTTATTTATTTATTTATTTATTTTTTTTTGAGACAGAGTCTCGCGCTGTGTCACCCAGGCTGGAGTGCAGTGGCGCGATCTCGGCTCACTGCAAGCTCCGCCTCTCAGGTTCACGCCATTCTCCTGCCTCAGCCTCCGAGTAGCTGGGACTACAGGCGCCCGCCACCGCGCCCGGCTAGTTTTTTGTATTTTTAGTAGAGACGGGGTTTCACCATGTTAGCCAGGATGGTCTCGATCTCCTGACCTCGTGATCCACCCGCCTCGGCCTCCCAAAGTGCTGGGATTACAGGCTTGAGCCACCGCGCCCGGCCAGTTCTCTCATTTATAAAAAGATGCTGCAGGAGCTGTTTGTAGCCGCTTGCTCTTTGAAAAGCAGAAGAGAAACCCGCTGCAGCTTGTCCCAGACAAAGAAGAAAGGAAACTGTGCAGCACATGCGTGATTCAGTAGCTAGACACGCCGTCCCTGGCACAGAAACCGCCTTATGGACCATGCCGCTGGGCTCTTTCAGCAATGCCCTCTGCAGGGCTCCACCATGCAGACACCCACCTAGGCCTGCTTTCGCCTCCAGAAGGGCCCAGCACGGCTCTCCTTGCTGGCTCTGCCTATAAAATGTTTGCCCCTAGCCCTGACACACCCTGGTGCCACAGTGGACCTCGGCCCTGGCCCTGCAGCAGCCCTGTCTCCATGCTGGGTCTGCCTCTGCGCTGGCTCCTGGCTGCCTCTCTCACACACGAAGACCTTGGTGGTTTTCAAACAATGCTTTGTTCAGAAAATGTATCCCCCCCACACCCACCCTGGGCTCTCCCACAGAGGCTCTTCTGAACAGCAGTCACATGGTGTGGAAGGAGCACCCTTTAAGGCAGGGAGGCCAACTCCAGGGCAGCCAGTGGAAAGGACAAGCCATTAGGCCCACTCAGGAAAAGCATCTGAGATAGCACTGGGCAGAGCTGATCAAACAAAGCGCATGTACTTCACCAACAGCCCGTTAGTGAGCGGAGAGCCCACACTGTAGGGTGCCCTGCAAGGACCCCAGCCCCTGGTACATTCAGCCTGTCCCTTCTGCCCCTTCTCAGCACTCGCCACTTTTTTCCAGGAAGTATGCCTCCTCCTCCAGGGCTGCCCTGGCTCTGGCTTCACCTGTCTGCCACCTGGAGCTATCTTACAGGTAACAAAGATCTGCCTGCCACTTCAGGCTGCATGACAGATATGGGGAAAACCAGCTGCCAGTGAGCTGGAGCCACCCATTCCCAAGGGCATGAGGCTGCCACAGTCAAGTGCCACCATGACCCCTTCTCAGAGGGACCCCAAAGCCATCGCTCTCCAAGAACCCTGCTCCCCAAATCACATAACAGCAGATGCTGTGCCCTTTGAGATTACAACAGGGAGAAAAAAACATGCCCTCTGGCCCGGGAGCTCAACCCCTGACCGAGACTCAGCCTCCTCCATCCCAACCCAGGCTGGAGTTCCAGATAGCAGACGGTCTGCACACAGCTTCCCACACTTGGTCCCTGCGGAACACAGCCCTGCTGGCCTCAAGCTGTGGGAACCCTGCTTCATGTAACGTTCACCTAAACTCGGCCTTCCCTCAACCCCTTAAGAACTCTGCCTTTCCCTTTGTTCTTGGGAGGTTCTCCCTCATTGCAGTGGATCAGTACTCCTGATTTTGTGGGGTCGCAGGTTAGCTCCTGCTGGTTTCCAGCAGACTGGGCCAGGACATTCCCACCCCAAAAAGGAGCCGTGCTCCATAGCAAAGATGGGCTCCCCTCCCTCACCTGGTACCTGCGTTCCCATGCAGGTACAGAATGATAGCGTGGCTGGAAGCCAAGGCATCCTCATACCACATCTGGTCTTTGCCTTGGGCGTTCTTCCACCAGACTGCGGGGACGGTATGCCTGGAGACAGAAGCAGAGGGGAGCGCAGGATCAGATGCTCCTTCCGTCCTCATCCAGGCGACTGCATGTGGTGTTACTTAATCAGCTCAAGTCCAGACAGCAGGGAGCTGCAGACCCCATCTAACTACTGGGGAACAGATGGGGGTGGGTGGTAGAAAACTAACCCCATCACTAGAATCAATAACCACGGAACTGCAGGCTGTGTGGATGGTGCTGACAGCTTCAGCAGGAGTGTTCCCTGACTGGCAGGCCAGCCTCCTCTGGGCCACAAAGGCTTGCAATGTGACAAGTTACCACCGACGCCTAGCAGAGAAGCAGCACTTAGTTCATCCTAAGTAATAACATTTTCCTCATATGTGCCCCACATCCCACTTAACCCCATGCTTCAATCGTCCACAGTTTAACTCACAATGGATTTTAAACAGTACATGCTGTCACATTTGCTAATTCAGCAACACCAATGTTTGTGAGCTTGACTAGAAACCAGGCCATCGCTGACGCCATTTCTAACGTCGAGTATGCACCAACTTCCCGGCCTGCTCATGGTCCACGCCTGGCTGGGCACTCTGAAGCTGCTGGTCTAACTAGCCAAACCCTCCTTCCGAGAGATACTAAGGTTAATTTTAACTCAGGCCAAATCGAATATTGTTAATCATTGGGGAGGGTCGAAATTAATCACTTTTCTGTAAAGCTTCTTCAAATTCATTCTGGATACCAGTGACAAGAATCTTTAAAAAAAATTTAATGGCCAACTTCTTTTCTAGATTTTAAGCTTCAGCATCTCATCTAACTTCTGTCTCTGATCTGTTCAAGAGGATCACATTTTGGGGTGGATCTAGTCACTATGATCATCACTCCCATACGGTTATAAACTTGAGGGACAGGACGGCACATTTTGAAGGTGCTGGGAGCAGATGTGCTTCCAGTAGCCAGCCCACCCCAAACCTGGGTTCCTGACAAAGAGCCAGGGAACTCCTAGCCAGCAGAGAAACCCATTCCTGGGCCTCTTCTCTCAGCAGACAGGCGATGGCCAGGCATGGCCAGGTATGGCCCCCAGGCTTCACGCTAGGCCTTGAGGCCCTCCTTTCAGGAAGCTGGTGGGAGGGTTTGATGAAGTGATGGTGGGGGCAGTTGGTGAGCTGGGCCCGCTGCTACCTGAGGGCCCACTGTCATTGTGACTGCCTAGGGCATGAGAGTAGGCAGCAGCCACACCCACCAACACACAGCAACACACAGCGTGGCACCGCCTTGAGACTTGCCACTAGCATCACTAAACAAAACCTTTTCTGGTAACTGATAATATATGCAGATGTTGTTAGTACTTCCAGCCTACGTCTTACCACCATAAACACCCTCCTGCAATAGGACAGACTCATATTAACCAAGAAGAGGGCTGACCAAGTCCCACTCAGCAGCTCTGTGCAAAACAGGTCACGCTTCAGACAGAAACCCAGAGTCCCACAGTCACACGTTGGTCAGTAAATGCTAGATTAAATCAAATCAGGAAGTGACAAAAGACTTTAATCCTAGCACCAACTACTAAAAACAAAAATCTCTCTTCTTGTTTTATGTTCTTTACCAAGGACCACTGTTAGAAACGCCTGAATGTTCTCTCATCCACACTGGGAAGCTACTCACAGCATTTCATTTAGAAGCTTCTCACATACACAGTGGTTTTCTGAGACAGCGGAAAGGGACGTTATGGCTACTGAAAAATAAATTCAGCTAGATAAAGGGGCTGTGATTCAGGATCACTTCTCAGAGAAAAAGGGAAATGCCACAGTGAGGTTGGTTGATTTTAATTCAGTTGTTCAGAAGCACCATTTATGTACAGAAGAAAACATTAAAATGTATTCCAAGGAGACACAGAGAAGTCACGAGGCTTATGTCCAACGTAAATTTATGGCTTAAAAAAGTAAATACTTAGAAGACAGCCAACACCATCACCGAAGCTATATGTGAAAAGAAATCAAGCTGTTTTCACTTCTTGGAAAAGATATATATATTTTGGAGACAGAGTCTCCCTCTGTTGCCCAGGCTGGAGTGCAGTGGCACAATCTCGGCTCACTGCAGCCTCTGCCTCCTGCGTTCAAGCAATTCTCTTGCCTCAAACTCCCGGGTAGCTGGGACTAGAGGTGCGTGCCACCACGCCCGGCTAATTTTTGTACTTTTTTTCAGCAGAGACGGGGTTTCACCATGTTGTTTAGGCTAGTCTCGAACTCCTGATCTCAAGTGATCCCCCTGTCTCGGCCTGCCAAAGCGCTGGGATTACAGGCGTGAGCTACTGCGCTTGGATGGAAGATATATTCAAAAGAGTGTTTGCGATTCTTCCCTTATATTGTTTTTTTTTTTTTTTTTTTTTTTTTTTAGACAGAGTCTTGCTCTGTCACCCAGGCTGGAGTGCAGTGGTGTGAATTCAGCTCACTGCAACTTCTTCCTCCTGGGCTCAAGTGATTCTCCTGCCTCAGCCTCCCAAGTAGCTGGGATTACAGGCGTGTACCACCATGTCTGGCTAATTTTTGTATTTTTAGTAGAGATAGGTTCACCATGTTGCCCAGGCTAGTCTCAAACTCCTGGACTCAAGTGATCCACCCGCCTCGGCCTCCCAAAGTGCTGAGATTACAAGTGTGAGCCACTGTGCCAGCCACTTACATCCTGTTTCTAGCTTCTTTGTTTGTTTTTCCTAGAAACAAGGTTCTCTAAAAATAATAATCTCTTCACAAAGCCTTTGCTGGGAATAGAGTTTAAAGTCACTGAATCCCTCAACACTAGGATCAAATGTACTGAGATCTTTCCTTTAGGAAAGGAAGAGGTGAAGATAAAAATGAACAACATTTCAGTGGCCAGTGTCAAAGACAGCACCAGCTCAGCCATGTAGGGCCTTTTCCTGCTGCTGGAAGGGCTACAGAGCTTACCAGCACTTACCAGACTCCAACGGTCACATCTTCCTCTGGCTGCAGGTAGTAGTTACATGTGTGATTCAAACCTTGATCCTGTGGTTTTTTCAAATCAATGAAATAGGGAACCCTTACTGTAGGAAATAAAGAGATGGAAATTAGGATTACTGGTGGATTAATACACACACGTACACACAGACATGCATACAAACATGCACACTCACACACATGCACACATATGCATCCACACGTACACACACACACATGCACACCCACATGCACACACTGCAGAAGCTCTCAGAAAGCAACAAGTCCTTTTCCTGTGCAATCTTACAATGGTGCCAGACCTGCAGGCCCAGCCTCAGGCAGGGTATGGGCTGAGGCCAGCATGGGCAGGGACAGATACTGCAGTGAGGGCGAGGTCTGTGTAGAGACTGGAACGCTAAGGTCTAAGGTCACTCAAGGTGTGAGAAGATGCAAGTAAGGGAAGGAAAGATCCCCAACAGGTCTTAAGGATGGGCCAGCCAGGAGGGAGGCTAGGGAGGCTGAGCCTGCGAATAACTCAGGTGCCTAGTGGAGTGGGACATACACAGCAGGAAAGGGGATGGCGCTAAAGGATCTGATGAGCAACTGAACGTAGGGTGGCAAACAAGGTAAAGGGGATTCCAAAGTTTCTAGGACTGTTGCCTAACACAGAAAAGACAGCAGAAGGTGAGGTGTGGGGGCAGCAAGAGGGATGAATCCACAGGACCCATGCAGAGCAGAGTGAAGTCAGTGCAACGGCCCAGCAGAAGTCCTACATTGACCAGGTCATCTGCCAGCAGGACAGCAAGTGAATTAACCAGCACTCCACACTGTGGAAGACCATGAGGCCCTTAGACCTGGAGGAACCTCCAGGACCTGCGGGCAGAGAGGAGCAAGGTGACTGTGGGTGCGGGTGCGGTAGCCCCACTTTGCGATTGTAAAAACATGCCAATGAAACACAACCCCCACATGTGGCTGGGAGGAAATACAGAAAGACAGAAGCCAGGCCGCTCATATAGCTTCAAAGTGTGTGTGTGGGGAGAACGGGGGCAATTTTTTCCTTATATACCATTATAGTCTTATTGCTTTTGGTGAACACAACTTTAAAATAAGTTTAACTGAAAAATAAAAAATTTGAAATAAACCCATGAACCCTGAGGTGGGATTTTTCTGCTTTATAAAATGGCAACTCCCAAAAGAGGCAGTGACAGAGAGCAGTGCGGGCCTGGCTTCCCTCTGGCGGGTCCTGCCCCTGGGGAAGCTCTGCTGCTGACAGCTGTCTCTGGTGAAGACAGGGGTTGCATGACTCCCACGTCCGCGTGGCACACTGCACATCTAGCCTCACTTCCTCAAATGTCACCAGGCTGGACTCACGAGGACATGGGGACATACACACTCCTTCCCAGAAACTCCCTGAGCGTCTGTCCCAGACCACGTGGGGAGACAGTTCCCCTGACCAGGGCTGCTGTTCATACCCCACCTTCTTAATCCATCTCTTCCCCAGGAAGCAGATACATCTTCAAAACTTTAATAAGAAGTTTCTCTCAAAATAAAAAATGGCAAAGGAGGTGATCCACATCCCCATTAGCTCCAGCTGAGCCAGGCCACACAGTCTCTGAGGCAAGTCACCATCATCACCATCTGACGGCTCCTATTAGATTGCTGGCTCACATGATAGAGCTGGATTTTTTGATACCAGCCTGGGCAACATGGCAAAACCTCATCTCTACAAAAAATGTAAGAATTACCCAGGCAAGGTGACATGCACCTGTGATCCCAGCCACTTGGGAGGCTGAGGAGGGAGAATCACTTGAGCTCAGCAGGTCAAGGCTGCAGTAAGCCAAGATTGTACCACTGCATTCCAGCCTGAGTGACAGAGAGACCCTGTTTCAAAAAAAAAAAAAAAAAAAAAAAAGAATTGGCTTTGAACCCAGCAGCCCGGCTGCACAGCCCTGCCTCCTGGCTGGCTGGACAGGAAGTCAGGGAGGTAATAAGCCTGGCCCCTGAGAGGCCTGGAAGCTCCACCTGCCCTGTTATGGGCTGAGTTGTGCTCCCCAAGAAAGACTATGTTCAAGGCCTCACCCCCAGTACCTAAGAGTGTGACCTTACTTGGAAACAGGGTCTTTATGGAGGTAATCAAGCTCAAATGAGGTCACTGGGTGGATACTAACCCAAATGACTGGTGTCCTTATAAAATGGGGACATTTAGACACAGAGACAGAGGGAAGATCATGAAAAGACAACCAAGAAGATGGAGAAGATGGAAGCAGAGATTTGAGGGAAGCTTCTCCAAGCTGGGAATGCTGCCAGACAGACAGGCAAGAAGGGTCCACCTCAGCGTCTCAGGAGGAGCGGGGCCCGCCCACACCTCAACCTCGGACTCTCAGCCTCCATGACCATGAGAGGATACATTTGTTTTAAGCCACCCAGTTTGCAGGTTTGTTAGAGTGGTCCCAAAAAATAAATGCAGTCAGCCGGGCGTGGTGACTCACACCTATAACCCTAGCACTTTGTGAGGCCGAGGTGGATGGATCACCTGAGGTCAGGAGTTCGAGACCAGCCTGGCCAACATGGTAAAACCCCGTCTCTACTAAAAATATAAAAATTAGCCGGGCGTGGTGGTGTGCACCTGTAATCCCAGCTACTTGGGAGCCTGAAGCAGGAGAATGGCTTGAACCCCGGAGGTGGAGGTTGCAGTGAGCTGAGACCATGCCACTTCACTCCAGCCTAGGTGAAAGAGTGAGACTCTGTCAAAAAGAAAAGAAAACAAAAGAAAAGAAAAGAAAACAAAAGAAAGAGGGGGAGGGGAGGAAGGAAAGGAAAGAAGGGAGGAAGGGAGAAAGGGAAGAAAGAGAAGAGAGAAAGAGAAGAGAGAGGAAGGAAGGAGGGAGAGACGGAGGGAGGTAGGGAAAGAAAGGCAGGCTCTTCTGCAACAGGAAACAATTGGAGAAACTGGTTATTTTACCAAGGCTTTGACTGGAATGGCCTGCTTTCCTTTAAGGATTCAAAGGACTTATAGAGACAATAAAAGCCCCGTGGGTAAAACTGGCCTCATACCTTGTCTATACAGTCCCCATACAGGGTTCCTGACCTGTGGTAAAGAATGTCACTTTCTAATAGGCCCAGGAGCCCCAAGTTATTTTAGGACCTCAAGAAGAGAGGAATTTACCAAACTCATAGGTATTTGAGGATACGAACCCATGACTGGACTCAGTTTTTAAAAAGTCTTATCGGAGATTCCTTATGGAACAGAGTTCTATCAAAGCCAATTTAAGAAGCCTATGTAAAAAATTATTACTTGTGTTGCAATTTATGTAAATAATCAGGCCAAGTATAATAAGACTAATGTTTATTTTGCAAACAAATCAGTCTTATAATGATTTGTTTTTTAATAAAAATGGGGACTGGAGAGAGAAAACTTGTGCTTCGAAAAAATATATATATAGTATACCTGTTGTTAGATGTTCTTGCATTTTTCCTGCAGTTTGGAAGGACTAAATCTTAAATTCTTTGTGGGCTACAAGTCACCAAACTAATGCATTCAAATCTTTACTTTTAAAACTGGGAATTGCACTCTTTACCCTATTCCTCATTATTAACCTTATAGTTCACTGTTCCCTTAAATGCAGTGCTAAAACTATAGATGACAATAGTAATGCCTTTGCCATGCAAGCCTTGGATCTCCAGCCATGCCTGTGTGAGTATGCTCAGAGCTGCAAAGTGGTTCCATTCCTTTCACCTTGGGATAAACACCTACCCCCACTACACTCCTGGCCAGCAGGAAGAAGTTAGAGCTGTCTTTGCCCTTTCTCCATCTTCATTAGCTAACACCTGAAAATTAAGGTGTTATGAAACCCAAAGGAGTATGAGACGCGGTGGCGCATGCCTACAATCCCAGCACTTTGGGAGGCCGAGGCGGGTGGATCACGAGGTCAGGAGTTCGAGACTAGCTTGGCCAGCATAGAGAAACCTTGTCTCTACTAAAACTACAAAAATTAGCCAGGCGTGGTGGTGCGCGCCTATAGTCCCAGCTACTTGGGAGCCTGAGGCAAGAGATTGCTTGAACCTGAGAGGCAAAGATTGCAGTGAGCTGAGATCGTGCCACTGCACTCCAGTCTGGGTGACAGAACAAGGCTCTGTCTCAAAAAACAAACAAACAAAAAACCAAAAACAAAAAACGAGAGGGAGGGACTGAAACTACCATTCCAGAACTGTAACTGAGACAGTGAAAGAGGTCTGACCTGACTGACTCCATCTTGGTTCTAACCTCCACGCTGTCCTTGTTTACTCCTGGCCATAGGCTAAACTAACTTTGGGAGGAGCTTAGTTTATAGTTTAAAGCAAAGATGATACTCTTTCTGGAAACAAACCTCCTTCTTGCCTGGGGACTAGACTGCCTTTTTAGGACTAACATTTTGGCTACAAGATTGGAAATTGTTGTGGTTTAGGAGTCATGCAGCTGGAGGCTACAAGACTCTGACCCCTCCCCAAATTGCTCCTGGTGATAAAATCACTATTGTAAAACCTAAGACCAGTGCTTGAGATATTTTGCAGACCCTGAACTTGATGGATCAGGTGGCACCATCCAGATGATAAACTAGCTCATCTGATCCTGTGGCCCCCACAACACAGGAACTGACTCAGCGCAAGAAGACAGCTTTGACTCCCTATGATTTCATCTCTGAGCTGACCATCAGCACTTCCAGCTCACCGGCTTCCCCACATCCACCAAGTTGTCCTTAAAAACTCTGATCCCTGAATGCTACGGGAAAGTGATTTGAGTAATAATAAAACTCCAATCTCTTGGGAAAAAAAAAAAAAAAAACACGGCCATACAAGTATTTAGATTTTATCCTGGCAAGGGGTCTCAGAGAAGGCTCCCGACCAGAGGGAGTGCCTGGAAAGCAAGTCCACTTCAGGCTCTGGAGTGGGAAAATGAGTCCACTTCAGACTCTAGGGCCCACTCCTGCCGCCTCATCCTGGGAATTCACCACACACTTCGGGAGCCTGAGAGCTGCAGCCCAGGGTGCAAGTCTCTCATCTGACAGCCGGGAGGGGGGGTGGCCTCCCCAGTACAACTCTGAATATCCACGCCTGGGGCCCACTGCCCATCCCACATCTAGACCCACTCAGCCAAATCCTGCCTCTGATGCTGGAACCAGCCCTGATTCTGCCAGATGGGGAGCGGGCACCATTGAGGGCCGAGGACACTGGGCTTCCACCGGCTCCACTTCAGGCCTCACTCAGTTCTGTGTCTGGAGAAGGATGCCAAGCTCTTGGGACACAAACTGTCCAAGAGTTCTGAGAGCATTCCCCGGCCACTGAAAAGTATTTTACAAGGATTAGCAGCTAATCCAGAAAGCTTCCAAGCCCAAGAAATCTAAGAACTAGGAAGCCAAATTCTACTCCAGGACGGCCTCATTCCAGGAAGCTGGTCTTCCAGTTCACTTTTACTCGGTTTAGAAACAACCATGAGGCCGGGTGTGGTGGCTTATGCCTGTAATCCCAGCACTTTGGGAGGCCGAGGTGGGCGGATCACCTGAGGTCAGGAGTTCGAGACCAGCCTGACCAACATGGAGAGACCCCATCTCTACTAAAAATACAAAATTAGCCGGGCATGATGGCGCATGCCTGTAATTCCAGCTACTCGGGAAGGCTGAGGCAGGAGAATCGCTTGAACCCAGAAGGCGGAGGTTGCAGTGAGCTGAGATTGTGCCACTGCACTCTAGCCTGGGCAACTAAGAGCGAAACTCTGTCTCAAAAAAAAAAAAAAAAAAAAAAAGAGAAAAAAGAAACAACCATGAAAAGGAGGCACAGTGACTGCTCTGAAGTCCCCCAGATACTGCCTGGCACCTTCTCTTCCGCAGCAGCACCTCCAAGCAGCGTCATGTGGCATGGGAGGCATGGAGCTTGGCTGGTCCCAGGGATCACACAGCCCCAGAGCGGGTGGCTATAGGAACCACCTGGCCAGTATTACTCTAAATGAGCAGAAATGCTTCAAAGTGAGATGGGTGGTGAGATGGGTTGGTGTGTGTAGGGTCACAGGATCCACCCAGGGCCAGAAGCACTACTGGCTCACTCCTGCAGACCAGTGCCAGGCGAGTGCCAGGACCCTCTGGCCTCCTGCGTGGTCAGATCACCCATGGACATCGACTCTTTGTGGCCCCCGTGACTCTGGCATGCTGGCTGGAGTCCACCCTGCCCAGGCCCCTGCTTCATCCACAGGCCTGGAGTGGGGACAGAATGCTCAGCCCCGTGGCAGCCCCACAGGAGTGGCCCGGGCAGTGTGCCGCCACTGAGGTCCAGCTCTCCCATGGCTCCCTCTCACAGGCTCTTCTGAACTGGGAGCTCCTCACAGGAGCCCCAGCACCATGGGCAAGCAAGGCCCACAGGGCTGCTGGGACTGAGGCCTCTAGCTGCTCCTGCTTCCCCCAGTTTTCACTGTCCACCCTCCAGTTACGTCATCACGTACCAGCAACCACAAACATCAACAGGCAGGATGGAGAATGGATTCTGCACGCATGGGTGCCGTGGAGAGTAAAGGAGTGAGAATGTGAGGGTGGAAAACGACCTGCTCTGTCATACTTCTTTTAGCTCACCTGCAAAATATTTGGTGGGGGAAAGGCTAAAACTACTGAGCTGTGATGGTCTTTGAGTGCTGAGGGTCTGAACACGGAGCTAAGTCTCATTCCAATCACTGTGAGTAACAGAGCAGCCTTGATACCGGCAGCCATAAGAGGTGTGGTGTCAACAAGGGAAAGCCTGGGTTGGTTATTTGGGTTTTATCAAATTCCAATTACCTGATGCAGGCTTACAGGGCCTTCCGTGTGAAAAAAGAGGGACAAGAAAAGAAAGGTAACAGGAGTTAACAGGGACTGCTCAGGGGAAGGACAAAGAGGAATCTGGCCCTTTGCTTTAAAAACAAATGCATGATGATAGATCTGACCTATTTCCAAAAAATCCCTGCCTAGCCTGTAAACCAAGACATGACTTTTACCAAGAGATTCCTTCTTGATCTGAAGGCAAGTAACGGCTGGGAAGATATTCTAGGCTTCATAAATGCTGAGTCTCATCCAAACATCTTTTGGATGGGATCAGACTGTGAATACAAGTATTGAAAAGCACATATATTTATGTGTATGTAAACAGACACATATAAAAAGGGTCAGTAGGAAATAAACTACAGTGTTAACAAGGATTTTCTCAGAGTAATGTTCATTTTCTTATTCATTCTATTGAGGGTTCTTTTTTTAGCTAATTCTTTGTTTCTAGAATAATCATGATGTTTTGCTTATGAAAATTTATTTAAAGTAGAATAATGCCTTAAATTGTAGTTGCTATGTTTCTTTAAAAGCTTATTTATCTAATTTATACATTTGGTTTCAGATAGATTTGCTGTGAAGAATATTTTAACCACATTCTAGGGCCCAAGAGATTGCTACTCCTCCTGTAATGTTGAATGGATGCCCAGGTCATGCTTCTTGTCTGGAGACAAGAGCAGAGGCACCTCCCCAGCAAAACTCCAAATCACCGCAGGGCCACGCCACAGACCCCACCTCCTCGGCGCCACAGACAGGCACAGACCTGTAAACCTTGGATGCACATTACAACTGGAAAACCAACAAGCTCCATGTTGCTCCTCTGAAGACTGCCCTTCCTCCCAAAGGGGGAGACAGAGACCCACACTTGGAAGGGCCTCACGCGCTGACAAAATACACCGTGGCTTCCTGGGGAGGACAGTGCGGCCTGGAGATGAGGGTCGCTCATCATGGGGAGGAGGGAGGAGTAGAGTGTGGGGGCCAGGCAGATGCCCAGAGGGGTGAGGCAGAAGGCATGTCCAATCGCTGCTCCCAGGGACACTGTTTCTTGGTGCTAGACCTTTGGTCAACTTTTCAAAAGAGGCTGGAAACACAGATTTTTATCATACTGGCAACTAAAAATCTCTTTCAAAAACACCACTGGGCTGGGTGCAGTGGCTCGCGCCTGTACTCCCAGCACTTTGGGAGGCCAAGGCGGGAGGATCTTTTGAGCCCAGGAGTTTGACGCCAGCCTGGGCAACATGGCAAAACCCCATCTCCACTAAATATAAAAAATTAGCCAGATGTTGTGGTGGTGGGTGTCTGGAGTCCCAGTAACTCAGGAGGCTAATGTGAGAGGATCACCTGAACCTGGAAGGTCGAGGCTGCAGTGAGCCATGATCACACCCCTGCAGTCCAGCTGGGGCAACAGAGCCACGCCCTGTCTCAGAACAAAACAAAACAACAAAACAAAATGCCACTGTAGGCTCTCCTACTCCAGTGTGGCAAACAGGTGGAAGGAAATCATTAAGGATGGGCAACACCCTGGGAGGCTCAGCCTCCCCTACCCAAGCCCAGCCCTACTCTCCCATGCCACGGGGCTGGACCAGGAGAACCCAAAGTTCTCCCTCATAGCAGTCTGCCACTTCCTTAGGAAATCCACAGAGCAAAATCTGTAGGCTGTGTGTCTACAGTAGCCCAAACAATCAAGTTAAAGAAAATCTATTCAATTCAGACATTTGCTGGGAGCCCACAATGTACTAGGCCACACAGGGCAATGCACCCCACACACCCTCCCTTAAGAACCAGCTCACGTGCCCGGCAGCAAAGGCACCTGCCCAAGGAGGCCAGCAAAGGTGCAAAAGCTGTGAGGGTCAAGTCTGAGGTCTGTTGATGGTGAACCTGCAGTCCTTGTAGCTTCGTGTTTATACCTAAGCCCCAAATCCTTTCTGGGCTGTACTATGTATATTTAAGGAACATTAAAGTCAAAAAACAAAACTCTCATCATTTTGGTATACTGTTAGTTTCTTTTTGAGTTTGTGCTTCTTACAAGTGGCAAAACTTAGAGATGAAAAATTCCTAGTTCTACTTTTCCGTTAGAAAAATCAAATGCCTCTTAGTACACTACATGTGTTTTACAATTAAGACACCCAAATAAAAAAGTCAGATTTACAAAGTATTAAATAACCTTACAATTTCTGTTCTTCTTACCAGCATTAAAAAAACAAAAACAAAAAGAAACAAATTCCTTTTTTAGCCAGTCATTTCCTAAGTTTCTGTGATTAAGTCTATTATAGACTGAACACCCAAACTCATAAGCCCAGATGCCTGCAGAGGGAGTCTGGAGCCTCTCAGTACCTCCTGTGTTCCTCTGTGGCCTCCTCCTTTCCTCCCCTCCCACCCCACCAGCTCACCTGCTGCCTCAGCAATATCAGGCCCAGCTTTGCAAGCCTTAAACTCCCAAACACGCAAGGCCAGACTCACTATGTGCAAACCAATCTAGCTACAAAGTGACCCCAGAGCCCCTGCCTCATCCTGTTCTAATGCTGTCAGCACCTGCCTCTCAGGCTGTCCTTCACAGAACACCCGCCGTGTGCAAGCCCTCGTTGTTCTCAAACAACCTCGTTTGTTTGAGAACAACCTCGAGGTTGTTCTCAAACCTCGTACCCACAGATGCAGCCCTTTCCTTGGAGCCTCACTTGTAGGACTGTTCCCAGGGCCATGTGCCCAGAGCCTCTGCCTTCGACCTCATGGGCTTGATACATCTGCACCTTTCTCCTTCCACATCTCGAAAAGCAAATACACAACGTGAAAAAACACACAAGATCCAAGTTCACTCAAGGAGACTACAATACCTACAAGGTCAGCACAAAATTCCACAGAAACCAAAGTACTGTATATCTGGATTTTTTAGGGGTATAAAAAACTAATTTGTTTTAAAAAAGAAACTATATTTTTTAGTGGTCATCTTTTCTAAAGACAGTTAGGCTTCTAGAATGCACAACTGACAAGGCATCTCCAACATGATGGCTTCAGCTGACTTCTCAGGTTGTCAACATTTTTACTCACCTCAGCTGAAGACAGACACGCTGGGCCCCCAGTGCAGTGTAGTCTTCTGTGGACACAAATCCAGCACCGGAGAGCAACCCTAGCACAGAAAGTCCTCCAGCTGGGAAGGGGCACAGGGACCTTTCTGGGTAATAAAAGTGTTCTATTTCTCAATCTGGGTGGTAGCTCTACCTCTCTCTCTATAAAGATATAGGTATATAAACTGTACACTTAAGATATATACCCTTCACTGCATGTAAACTAAATCACCATTAAAGTAAAAATACTCCCCCTAAAATCAGACATCATCATGAAAAGGAACCCTTACTAAAATTAAAGGAAAAATGGACACATACCACTTACCGAAATTCAAGAAAATCAGTTTGGCCTGTATTCCAGGACATAGTTTGATGAGAAATGGAATGGCAATGTACAACCCCAAAACACAGAAGAGTATCTTCCTCAGGCGCAACCATAGGCCCTTTCGCCTGCAAGAGAAAAGCAATGAATCGGTCAAAAGGCAGTAGGTGTCATTTTGCTGTAGTTTGTCAATAGTGTTATGAAAATCCCTAAAGAGCCACACGTATTTTTTTTTTCCACAATGATACTGCCAATAATAAAAGTAGCCTCCCACCTGCCTTTGCTCAAGTAATTAGTTTAGATAGTCTTTAACTTGAGCTTAGAACTCTACTGGGGGTAAGAGGAACTTTTTTTCTTGAAAGACAAAGAAATAGCTAATGATTTCTTACATTTGCCCTTGCGGAAGAATCCAGCAGAGAAAGCAGACCCCACAATGCCCCCCACCTGACATCAGACCCCGGCTGTAACCTCATATCAGGGAAGAGCGGCCTCCTCAGGCCTCCCGATCAGTCTTCTGTGAGCCAATTGCAGGCAGGCGTAGGTTACTCATTAGCTCCTGGTAGGAAGCACGCAGACCAAGGACATCAACAGAACCTGCCTGACCAGGTCCTTGGAGAGCAGGAGGCTAAGAACTGGCACGGTGTGTCCTTGCATTTACGTGTGGGCGAGCCCCTCTGTACCCACTCAACAGAGGACCTTTTCCCAGGCCCGTCAAGCCAGGTCGCATGACCCTCTTCTAATTCCTCTCCAGCTCCAGAGTTCTCATCATGTTCCCAAACCTCCTTTCAAAACTATCTCTAACCCGATGATTCTCAAACTCCTTGGTCTCAGGACTTCTCTACAGTACAAAATTGAGGACCCTACAGAGCTTCTGCTCAAAGAGCTTTTTAACTTCTCATTTGACAGACAGTCAAAAACAGTTTATATTTATGATGATCTGTTATATGAGAAGTTAAAGATAAGACATTTTAAAATGTCTATTAATTCATCTAATAATAACAATCCATTACATGTTGTTATAAACGGTATTTGTTATGAAAAATAATTTTCCAATACAAAAAATTTTAGTGAGGAGAAAACCAAAAAATTTTAGTGAGAAGAGTGACATTAACATTATTACACCTTTCTCTAAGTCAGAGAGCTTAACAGAAAGATGGACTCTCCTATCTGCTTCTGCATGCAATGTGCTGTGAATCCACATATCACATATCATCTGGAAAACCTCACTGCACACCCATGAGAGGAGGATGAAAAAAGGCAAATCACACCTTGACACTATTATGGAAATCGGTCGGACCTTACTGACCCTCTGCAAGGATCTGGGAACGAAAGAGTGCCAAGGGCACACCTGTAGGGCCACCGTTCTAACTTACCATATGACTCTAAATCTAGTGGGACAAGCTATCTCTGGACTGTTTCCAAACAGTCTTAAAACCACATATTGAACTGCTGATACAAGCAACAATACAGATGAATCTCAAAAGGATTGTTATGTTAAATAAGACATCCAAAAAAGACCATATACTATGTAATTCCATGTCTAAAATTCTAGAAAAAGTAAAACTCTAAGGACAGAAAAACAGAACAGAGAGAGGTTGCCAGGGGCTGGGGGTGGAGCAGATGGACTGTAAGGGCCAGGAGAGGGTCTTGGAGTGATGGAACATACTTTACCTTGATGTGGCTGTGGTTACACGATGGCATACATTTGTCAAGACTCACTCAATTGTACACTTAGAATCCATGAACTTTGTCATACGTAAATAATCTCAATAAAACTGATGTAAATAATAAAGCTGACAAACACCTCAATAAAGCTGATGACAAATATGCACATCCGATAATGTAACTCATTCACTCATTTTCCTGGTTCATTCAGAGATCATCATCGAGAGCCTGGCACTCTGAGGTGGTGGACAGTCAGGGCAGCAAAGGATGGCGCCCACACTTGTGCTGTGCTCACAGCCCAGTGGGCGTTAATCAAGCACAAGGCTGTGGCAGGCTGGGTGAGAGGTACCTGCTGCTGGGGATACTGTCCAGGGTGATCTGAGCTAGTTGGGCTACCAGGGACAAGGCCATTGGACTGATACAGTAATTTAGGAATACAAGAGTTAACTAGATGGTGGAGAGACCAGTTTAAAATGGCATCGTAAACACCATACAAGATCTAGCTTTTCAAAGAGGGTATATTAATCACAATATTGAGGTTCAAAGTGCCAGCTCTGAAGTCTGGTTCAACATCTAACCCATCACTTACTATCTGTGTAATCTTGAACAAGCGATTTAACCTCTCTGAGCCTTGTTCTCCTTAATGCTTGGTAAGGATGATAATGGTACCTCCTTTGTGTAGGTTCCTGGAAGGATTACACACAGTAACACATGTAGACTGCACATGTGAGTCCTTGCACCAAACCTGCAACACATCTTAGCTTCCATCACCAACTCTTTATTCTTGTTAAAGAGCAGGGTCTGACACAGCTAATGGCCCTGGCAGGGAGAAATTGGGAAAATGTGAGAGGTTGGAAGAGGACCAGAAAGACTCAGAACGTTATCCTGAGAGAAAACGAAAAGCCCATAAAAAGAAAGAAGCCTGCAATCAAGTGTGCCACCACTTCAATGCCTGGTGCCTATGCCTGGATCATCTGTGGTTAGTTCTGTGTCCCTCCCACAATCTACTTACTCATCCTTCAGCACCTGCACAGATCTCTGCCCTACTGTAAGGCGTCAAGTGGTTTGCAATTTTGTGCCTCAAGAGAAAGGAAAGCCTATGTCCACACAAAGACTTGTTAAAAAATGTTCACAGCTTCAGCCTGGGCAACAACAGTGAAACTCTGTCTCAAAAAAAAAAAAAAAAAAAGTTCAGTTTTACTCACAGTAGCCAAAAACAGAAACAACCCAAATGGCCATCAATGAGTGAATGGATAAACAAACCATGGTATGCCCTTAGAATAGAATATAATGCAGCAATAAAATGAAATAAACTATTGATACATGCAACCATGCAGATGAATCTCAAAATAACATGTTAAGCAACAGAAACCACGTGAAAGATGGCCAGGTCACTGGCAGATTTTCACTGACATATGATTTCACCAAACACATTTTATTGCACTTCACTTTACTGCATTTTGCAGATACCACATTTTTTTTTTACAAATTCAAGGTTTGTGGCAACTCTGCACTAAGCAAGTCTGTCAGTGCCATTTTTCCAACATTCCAACAGCATGTGCTCACTTTGTGTCTTTGGGTCAGTATTTTTTACCGGTAAAGTTTTTTTGTTGTTGTTTGCTTTGAGATGAGGTCGCATTCTGTCACCCAAGTTGGAGTGCAGTGGCACAATTATAGCTTACTGCAGCCTCTACCTCCCAGATCCAAGCCATCCTCCCACCTTGGCCTCCCAAGTAGCTTGGATCACAAGCATGTGCCACCATACCCAGCCAGGTTTATTTTTTATTTTGTAGAGACGAGGTCTCCCTATGTTGCCCGGGCTGGTCTTGAACTCCTGGGCTCAAGTGATCCTACCATCTTGGCCTCCCAAAGGGTTGGGATTATGGGTGTGAGCCACAACCTCCCAGACTCAAGTGATCCTCCCACCTGAGTCCCCTGAGTAGCTGGGGCTGTTATAGGCATGTGCCACTATGCCCAGCTAATTTTTAAATTTTCTGTAGGGACAGTGTCTCCCTACGTTGCCCAGGCTGGTCTCGAACTCCTGGGCTAGGGCAATCCACCCACCCTGGCCTTCCAAAGTGCTGGGATTACAGGCATGAGCCACCATACCTGGCCTAAAGTATTTTTTTTTTTTTTTTTTGAGACGGAGTCTCGCTCTGTCGCCCAGGCTGGAGTGCAGTGGCCGGATCTCAGCTCACTGCAAGCTCCGCCGCCCGGGTTTACACCATTCTCCTGCCTCAGCCTCCCAAGTAGCTGGGACTACAGGCGCCCGCCACCTCGCCCGGCTAGTTTTTTGAATTTTTTTAAGTAGAGACGGGGTTTCACCGTGTTAACCAGGATGGTCTTGATCTCCTGACCTCGTGATCCGCCCGTCTTGGCCTCCCAAAGTGCTGGGATTACAGGCTTGAGCCACCGTGCCCGGCCCGTAAAGTATTTTTAAATTAAGGTATGTACACTGTTTTCTTAGATAAAACCTGCCAAAACTCACATAAGAAATAGACAATCTAAACAAGCCTGTTTCTATTAAATAAATTGAATCAATAATTAACAACCTTTCAAAACAGAAATCACTGGGCCCAGATGGGTTCACTGGGGAATTCTACCAAACATTTAAGGAATTCTCTGCAATCTCTTCCAGAAGACAGAAGCAATCTCTTTTTAACTTATCCTATAAGCTCAGCATTACCCTAAATGAGACAAAGACATTACAAAAAAGAAGACAAAGCTGGGCCTAGTGGTATGTGCCTGTGATCACAGCTACTTGGGAGGCTGAGGCAGGATGGCTTCAGCCCAGGACTTCAAGGCCAGCCTGGGCAACATCTCGGAAAAAAAGAATGAGGTCGGGCACAGTGGCTCACACCTGTAATTCCAGCACTTTGGAAGGCCAAGATGGGTAGAGTTCAAGACCACCTGGCCAACACGGGGAAATCCTGTCTCTACTAAAAATACAACAATTAGCTGGGCATGGTGGCAGGCGTCTGTAATCCCAGCTACTTGGAAAGCTGAAGCAGGAGAATCGCTTGAACCTGGGAGGTGGAGGTTGCAGTGAGCTGAGATCACACCATTGCACTTCAGCCTGGGTGACAAAGCAAAAAATAAAATAAAATAATTAAAAAATAAAGAAAGCTAAAGACCAATACTCTCATGAACATAAATGCAAAATCCTCTAAAAAATATTAGCAAAGCAAATTCAATAATGTATAAAAAGAATTATACACTATGGCCAAGTGGGATTTGTCCCAGGTATGCAAGGCTAGTTCAATGTAAGAAAATCAATGAACGTAATACATTACATCAATAGGCTAAAAAAGAAAAATCACATGATCATATAAATAGACGCAAAAAAGCATCTGACAAAATCTATACCCATTCATGATTAAAAAGCCTCAGCACACTAGGAATAAAGGGCAACTTCCTCAACTTGATAATATCTACAAAAAACAGTTAACATCTTACTTAATGATGAAAAGCTTGAAGCTTTCCTGCTAAGATTAAGAACAAAGCAAGATTACACAATAAAACAAGAAAAGGAGATAATAGGTATAGAGACCGGGGAAGGAAAAAAATAAAATTGTTTGCAGATCACATGACTGTCTATGTAGAAGATCTAAAACTTGGAACTAATTAGTGATTATTGCAAGGTTCCAAGATACAAAGTTAATATACATAAGCCAGTAGTTTGCATATATACCAGCAATGTGAAATCCAAAACATATTGCCATTTACATTAGCAACCCCCACAATGAACTACTTAGATACAAATTCAACAAAATATGTACGAGATCTAAATAAGAAAAACTATAAAACTCTGACGAAACATATAAAGGAAGAACTAAATAAAGAGATATTCCATCTTCATGGATAGGAAGGCCCAATATTGTCAATATGTCAGTTCTTCCCAACTTTGTAGATTCAATATAATCACAATCAAATCCCAGCAAGTTATTTCCTGGATATTGACAAACTGATCCTAAAGTTTATTTATTTATTTATTTATTTTTTTGAGACGGAGTCTCGCTGTGTCACCCAGGCTGGAGTGCAGTGGCGCGATCTCGGCTCACTGCAAGCTCCGCCTCCCGGGTTTATGCCATTCTCCGGCCTCAGCCTCCCAAGTAGCTGGGACTACAGGCGCCCGCCACCACGCCCGGCTAGTTTTTTGTATTTTTAGTAGAGACGGGGTTTCACCATGTTAGCCAGGATGGTCTCGATCTCCTGACCTCGTGATCCACCCGCCTCGGCCTCCCAAAGTGCTGGGATTACAGGGTTGAGCCACCGCGCCTGGCCCTAAAGTTTATATAGAGAGGCAAAAGACTCAGGATAGACAGCATTAAAGGAGAAGAACAAACTTGGAGGACTGACACAACCTGGCTTGAATACTTACAATAAAGCCACAGTAATCAAGACAGTGGTGTACTGTCAAAAATACGAATAGACCAACGAGCCTAGAAATAGACCCACATAGCTATAATCAACCGATCTGTGACAAAGGAGCAAGGGCAATACAATGGAGTAAAGATGATCTTTTCCACAAATGGTGCTGTAACAACTGTACATTCATACGGGAAAAAAATGAATGAAGATATAGACCTGATACCCTTCACAAAAATAAAACTCAAAATGCGTCATAGACCTAAATGTAAAAACCAGAAAACTGTAAAACTCTTAGGAGATAACAGAGAAAAAAATTTAGGTGAACTTGGGTATGATGAAGACTTTTTTTTTTTTCCTGGAGACGGAGTCTCACTCTGTCACCTAAGCTGGAGTGCAGTGGCGCCATCTCGGCTCACTGCAACCTCTGCCTCCTAGGTTCAAGCAATTCTCCTGCCTCCTGGGCAGCTGAGACTACAGGCGAGCGCCACCACCCCCAGTTGATTTTTTGTATTTTTAGCAGAGACGGGGTTTCACCGTGTTAGCCAGGATGGTCTCGATCTCCTGATCTTGTGATCCGCCCACCTCAGCCTCCCAAAGTGCTGGGATTACAAGCGTGAGCCACAGAGCCTGGCCGATGAAGACTCTTTAGATACAAAACTACCAAGGTAAGATCCATGAAAGAAATATTAATCAGCTAGGCTTCATTAAACTTGAAAACTTCTGCTCTGTGAAAGACAATGTCAAAAGAATGAGAAGATAAGCCACAGACAGGGAAAAACATATTGACAAAAGTGTATCTGATAAAAGACTGTTATACAAAATATACAAAGAACTCTTAAAATTTGATAATAAGAAGACAAATAACTGGATTTTACAAGGAGCAAAGGACCTGAACAGACACCTCTCCAAAGAAGATGCACAGATGGCAAGTAAGCATATGAAAAGGTGTTCACATATATGTAATCAGAGAAAGGCAAATTAACACAACAAGATATCACTACACACTATTAGAATGGCCAAAATGTTGGCTGGGCGTGGTGGCTCAAGCCTGTAATCCCAGCACTTTGGGAGGCCGAGATGGGCGGATCACGAGGTCAGGAGATCGAGACCATCCTGGCGAACACAGTGAAACCCCGTCTCTACTAAGAAATACAAAAAATAGCCGGGCGAGATGGTGGGCGCCTGTAGTCCCAGCTACTCGGGAGGCTGAGGCCGGAGAATGGCGTGAACCCGGGAGGCGGAGCTTGCAGTGAGCTGAGATCCGGCCACTGCACTCCAGCCTGGGCGACAGAGCGAGACTCCGTCTCAAAAAAAAAAAAAAAAAAAAAAAAAAAGAATGGCCAAAATGCAAAACACTGATAACATTAAATGCTAGGAGAATGTGGAGCAACAGGAATTCTCATTCATTCCCAGTGGGAATGCAAACATGGTACACAGTCACTTGGGAAGACAGTTTGGCAACTCCTCCCAAAACTAAACATATTCTTACTATATGATCTAGCAATCAGGCTCCTTGGTACTTACTCAAATAAATGAAAAATATATGTCCACACAAAAACCTGTATACAGACATTTACAGCAGCTTTATTAATAACTGCCAAAAGTTTGCCATTCACATTAGCAACCCCCAAAATGAACTACTTAGATACAAGTCCAACAAAATATGTACAAGATCTAAATGAGAAAAACTATAAAACTGCCAAAAGTTTGGCAGTTATTAATAAAGATAAGATAACCAAGATAAGATGTCCTATGATAGGTGAGTGAATAAATAAACTGGTACATCCAGACAATGGAATATTATTCAATGCTAAACAGAAATCAGCAATCAAGCCATGAAAAGAACATGGCAGCAACTTAATATTACTTAGTGAAGCTTATTACTAAGTGAAAGAAGCTCATCTCAAAAGGCTATATACTATATGACTCCAAGTATGTGACATTCTGTAAAAGGTAAAACTATGGAGATGGCAAAAAGATTAGTGGTCATCCAGGGATGGCACAGATTTTTAGGGCAGTGAAACTATTGTGTATGATATAACAATGGTAAATAAGTATTATACATTTGTCGAAATCTCATAAAATGCACAACATCAAGCGTGAACCCTACTTAATGCAAACTACGGATTTGGGGTGATGATGTGTCAATGCAGGTTCACTGATTCTAGCAAACATACCATTGCAGTACAGGATGTGGATAGTGTGGCATACCATGTGTGGCAGGGGCGGGGAGGGAGTGCACGGGAAATTCTGTACTTCCCACTCGATTCTGCTGCAGACCTAAAACTGCTCTAAAAAATAAAGTTTATTATTATTATTATTATTATTATTATTATTATTATTTGACACGGAGTCCCACTCTGTTGCCCAGGCTGGAGTGCAGTGGTGCGATCTGCAGGCTCCCCCTCCCGGGTTCATGCCACTCTCCTACCTCAGCCTCCCGAGTAGCTGGGATTACAGGCATCCGCCACCACGCCCGGCTAATTTTTTGTATTTTTAGTAGAGATGGGGTTTCACCATGGTAGCCAGGATGGTCGCGATCTCCTGACCTTGTGATCCACCCGCCTCGGCCTCCCAAAGTGCTGAGATTATAGGCGTGAGCCACTGCGCCCGGCCAAGTCTACTAATTTTTTAAAGTCAACAATAAAACGTTACTCATAGCTGTCAAGTGTCTTTGGACTCCACAGAAAACCTGAAGCACAGGATGAGAGATGAGGGTGGTATAGGATAAGAGATGAGAATGGCAGTTAGTGTTCAGAGACTTGAGATGGAAATAAAAGTCAATATTACACTAAGAAATCCACAGAACCAGAAAGAGAAAACTACCTAATTTTGAAACCTTCACAGCTTACATATTAGAAGTTTTATATCATTATTTTTACCAGACATATATATATTCTTGTAAATAATTAAGTTCTGCAAGAGTCTCATAAGGGACAAGAGTTGGTCATCTGGAAATACTGCCAACATGGTGTTTTCAGCAGGGTACTCCCCAGCACCCTTCTCTCTCCTGGACTGCAACCATTATCTGTCTTTAAAACTGTACCAGGATGTGTGATTGCGGATGCCTCTCTCTCTCATCCTGTGAGTTTTTTCTTCATTTAATTATGAACTACTATATTATTTTAATACCTAAGAGTATAAGTTTCCATAATAAAATTTATTTTTTCTAGATTCCATTTCAGTCAGTGTTATGGTCAAGGATAAATCTTGGCCAGGTGTGGTGGTTCACACCTGTAATCCCAGCACTTTGAGTGGCCAAGGCAGCAGGACCCCTTGAGCCACTTGAGTTTGAAACTGGCCTGGGCAACACAGGGAGACTCTGTCTCTATAAAAAAAAATTAAAAATTAGCTGGGCATGGTGTACGTGCCTGTGGTCCTAGAGGATCGCTTGAGCCCAGAAGGAAAGATAAATATCTTCAGCAAGTCTGAAAATCTCTTGGAAAGGCAAACAAATTCTGTAAGTCTGTATTATATTTGAAAAGCGTATCAGAAAAATAAAAATGTTTTCATGTTTTTAAAAAAAGTTCACATATAATGTTGGCTGTGGGTTCGGGAAAGAAAAAAAAAAAAGGAAAAAAGGCTGGGCGCTGGGGCTCACGCCTATAATCCCAGCACTTTGGGAGGCCTAGATGGGCGGATGACAAGGTCAGGGATCGAGACCATCCTGTCCAACGTGGTGAAACCCCGTCTGTACTAAAAATACAAAAATTAGCTGGGCATGGTGGTACACGCCTGTAGTCCCACCTACTCGGGAAGCTGAGGCAGGAGAATCGCTTGAATCCAAGAGGCAGAGGTTGCAGTGAGCCGAGATGGCACCACTGCACTCCAGCCTGGGCAACAGAGTGGGACTCTTGTCTAAAAAAAAAAAAAAAGTTCACAGATAAAAGCAACAAATACAAGAGCAACAAATACAAGAAAAAGCAAGAAATAGACTAATAAGTTCTGGGCTAGAAAGAGAATATGAATATACAAAATCAGGGATCAAAAAGGTCAGATGGCTGTAGATGAGATTTTTATTTTTAATAAAGAATACTATGTACTTTGCTAAACCAAAACAATTTTGATAATTCAATGACACAAACCATTTGGTTAAAAAAAAAAAAATGCACTGGGTGTGCTGACTTGAGTCTGTGGTCCCAGCTACTCGGGAGGCTGAGATGGGAGGATTACTTGAGCCCAGGAGGTTGAGGCTCAGTGAGCTGTGACTGAGCCTGTGACTAGCCATGACACTCCAGTCTGGGCAACAAAGCAAGGCTCCACCTCGTAAGTACTGAAAACTCACTCAAATTGTGTGGAAAAAAACTAATTAAACCTTTCTCCGAAGGAGGTGTTAGACAAAGTTATCAAAGACTTACATCCTTGAAAGCCACTAATCCCAGAAGGACTGACAAGCATTTCCCCCTGAATTTTAAGAAATAGATATCATATCATACAATCTGGCAAAACGGGGGAAAAAAGAGAGCACATTAAAAATCAAAGCTAGCGGCCGGGAGCGGTGGCTCATGCCTGTAATCCCAGCACTTTGGGAGGCCCAGACGGGCGGATCATGAGGTCAGGAGATCGAGACCATCCTGGCTAACATGGTGAAACCCCTTCTCTACTAAAAATACAAAAAATTAGCCGGGCGTGGTGGTGGGCGCCTGTAGTCCCAGCTACTCGGGAGGCTGAGGCAGGAGAATCCTGTGAACCCAGGAGGCGGAGCTTGCAGTGAGCCGAGATCGCGTCACCGCACTCCAGCGTGGGCCACTAAGCAAAACTCCGTCTCAAAAAAATAAAAAATAAAAATAAAAAAAAAAATCAAAACTGGCTTTAGTATAATGTGAAAATGGAATCAACATAGCACCACAAAGCAAACTACCAAGAGTTTCAAATATGAAGAGATACAAACATGCTGGTAGTATAAAAACAAATCAGGTAGGAATATAAAATAGTCCAGCTGCTATGGAAAACAGTTTCGCCATTCCTCAAAAAGTTAAGCCTAGAATTACCATATAATCTAGCAATTCCACTCCTCAATATATACTCCAAAGAATTGATATCAGGGACTGAAACAGATAATTGTAGACCAATGTTCATAGCAACATTATTCATAATAGTCAAAAAGTGGAAGTAACCCAGTGTCCATCAACAGATGAATAAATCAACAAATGAACAGATGAATGGATATACATACAATGGAGTATTATTTAGCTACAAAAATGAAATTTGGATGCATCCTATAACACGAACTTTTAAAACATTATGCTAAGTGAAATAAGCCAGACACAAAGGATAAATATTATATGATAAATATTATATGATAAAGAATAAATATGACACATTTATGTGATGTACCTAGAATAGGCAAATTCATACTGACAGAAAGTCTAACAGTGCTTACCAGGAGTTGTGGGAAGGGGATAATGGGGAGGTATTACTTAATGGTTTCAGAGTTTCTATTTGGGATGGTGAAAAGTTCTGGAAATGAATGGTGGTGATGTTTGCAAAACAATGTGAAAGTATTTAATGCCACTAAATTATACACTTCAAAATGATTAAAATGGTAAATTTTATGTTATATATATTTTATACCAATGATAAATGAAATCTAGGGAACATAACGAAAGGCTAACATAACATCAACAAATAGGTTTTATTTCAGGAGCACACGTATCAGCTGCATCAATAACGTGGATGAAAGAGAGGGGCTTAAAAGGTTAGTAAAATTCAATATGTAGTCCCAATAATAAAACCCCTAGTGAAATAGGAATAGAGGACATTCCCTTAAGATGATCAAGTTTATACCTGTTTCAAACCAGTAATCAAACCCAAGCAAAACACAGCAGTAAAATACTAGACAGAGATAGGATATTCACTAGCATCACCATAATTAACACTATTCTGGAAGTGCAAGTTAAAAGAATAAGGCAAGAGAAAATACAAAGTATAACCAAAAAAACTGGAAGATAAAAAAATAGTTGTTATGATTTGGCCCTGTCCCCACCCAAATCTCATCTTGAATTGTAATAATCCCATGTGTCAAAAGCAGGGCCAGGTACAGATAACTGAATCATGGGGGCAGTTTCCTCCATACTGTTCTCATGGTAGTAAGTCTCACGAGATCTGGTGGTTTTATAAATGGGAGTTCCACTGCACAAGCTCTCCCGTGTGCCACCATGTAAGACATGATTTTGCTTCTCTTTGCTTTCCACCACGATAGTGAGGCCTCCCCAGCCATGTGGAACTGTGAGCCCATTAAATCTCTTTCCTTTATAAATTACCCAGTCTCTGCCGGGCGCGGTGGCTCAAGCCTGTAATCCCAGCACTTTGGGAGGCCGAGGCGGGCGGATCACGAGGTCAGGAGATCGAGACCATCCTGGCTAACACAGTGAAACCCTGTCTCTATTAAAAAAATACAAAAAACTAGCCGGGCGAAGTGGCGGGCGCCTGTAGTCCCAGCTACTCGGGAGGCTGAGGCAGGAGAATGGCGTAAACATGGGAGACGGAGCTTGCAGTGAGCTGAGATCCGGCCACTGCACTCCAGCCTGGGCGACAGAGTGAGACTCCGTCTCAAAAAAAAATTTTTTTTTAAATAATAAATAAATAAATAAATAAATAAATAAATAAATAAATTACCCAGTCTCAGGTATATGTTCATTAGCAACGTGAGAACATACTACTACAGTACATTAGTACCCCAAGAGTACTAAACATAAAATCCTAAGCCCCTCAATAGACTGAATGGACCCTCTTTGGGGATCCCAGAGAAACCTGTTAACATAATTACAGCAAATGCAGAAAACGTCTTATCTGAACTTCCCTCATCTGACTAGAGCAGAACTTTATGACAGTCAGCTGCCATAAACCTCGCACTCTGGGAGGATCTCCAGTCAGGTTGATGATTGACCTTGGGTACTAGAGCATTAAAAAAAAAACTGTAAAAAAGCCTCATCAGAGGCTTCCATCCTATGAATCCTTCACTCACACACACACACCCTTATTAAGCTGGTACATAAACCTTCACCTCTTCTTCAGAGAGCTACTCTCTCTTAGAGTATTGCCATATGCATAATAAACATTTCTTATGTTAATCTATCTATTGTCATTTAATTCACAGGCCCCCTAACAATTTGGATCTAAGTTGGTGGAAGAAAGGTTTTTTCTTCCCAAAAGTGACATCATTGGATCTGGCTGTCTTTCTTCTCCAATATGATGGATTCCTGCCAGCAAAGACTTTGTCTTTCACCTTTGTCTCCAAGGCATTTAACTCAATGCCAGGCTCATAGTTTGTGCCTGATGAACCCATAACCAAAGAATTACTGTCTCATGATCATTAGTGCAAAAAAACGATCAGAACCACCATCACCTTCTTTGGGCTTCCACTGTACTTAAGAATTTCACACCTTTTTCTATTTCACAGTGTGTGTCTTGCTCCCATTGAAATAACTGCATTGGAAGTCACTCTGCTTGACAGTCACTTGGCTGTGTACTGCAATCTCCTGTAACATTTACAAAATACTGATGCTTGGGACTTGCCCTGGAAATTCTAATTTTATTGGCCTCAAGTTGACCTTGGCCCTTACCCTCTAGACTAGGACTTTTATTATCATTTAAAATAAACTGGACAGCACGGTGGTTCACCTGTAATCCCAGCACTTTGGGAGGCCAAGGCAGGCGGATCACCTGAGGTAGGGACCTGACCAACATGGAGAAACCCCATCTCTACTAAATATACAAAATTAGCCGGGGGTGGTGGCACATGCCTGTAATCCCACCTACTCGGGAGGCTGAGGCAGAATTGCTTGAACCCACGGGGTGGAGGCTGTGGTGAGCTGAGATCGCACCATTGCACTCCAGCCTGGGCAACAAGAGTGAAACTCTGTCTCCAAAGAAAAAAAAAAACACTACACACTGTACCTAACATGGTGCTAGACACACAGTAAACAACCACATTTGATTATTTTTTATTTTACTTTTATTTTTTGAGACAGAGTCTCTCTCTGAAGCCCAGGCTGGAATGCAATGGCATGATCTCAGCTCACTACAACCTCCACCTCCTGGGCTCAAAAGATTCTCTAGCCTCAGCCTCCCAAGTAGCTGAGATTACAGGTGCCCGCCACCATTCCTGGCTCATTTTTGTATTTTTAGTAGAGACGAGGTTTCACCACATTGACCAGGCTGATCTCAAACTCTTGACCTCATGTGATCCACTTGCCTTGGCCTCCAAAGTGCTAGGATTACAGGTGTGAGCCACCACACCTGGCCTTTTATTTTATTTTTGAGATGGAGTCTCGCTCTGTTGCCCAGGCTGGAATGCAGTGGCAGGATTCCAGCTCACTGTAACCCCTGCCTCCTGGGTTCAAGTGATTCTCCTGCCTCAGCCTCCCAAGTAGCTGGGACTAAAGGCACGTGCCACCACACCTGGCTAATTTTTGTATTTTTCAGTAGAGACAGGGTTTCACCATGTTGGCCAGGCTGGTCTCGAACTCCTGACCTCAGGTGATCTACCCGCCTCGGCCTCCCAAAGTGCTGGGATTACAGGCCTGAGTCACCACACCTGGTGCAACCACATTTGTTTATTAAAGTGATAGGCTAAATGAAGGGACTGCTAATTAAGTGACTATCTGTATCTCTCAAGCTCAGGACAGTGTTCTTGAAAAGGGTATCTATTTATTGTACATATCTGTCAAAAAGATTTCTCAAAATTAAAATGAATTCTAATTAAAACACACACAGGCCAGGCATGGTAGCTGATGCCTATAATCCCAGCACTTTGGGAGGCCAAAGCAGGAGAATCGCTTGAGGACAGGAGTTCAGCCTGAGCAACAATTAAGAGACCAGGTCCCTTAATTAAAACAAAAAATTAACCAGATGCGGTGGTGCGCACCCGTAGTCCCAGCTACTCTGAAGGCTGAGTCTGTAGTGAGCTATGATCACGTCACTGCATTCCAGCCTGGGCAACACAGCGAGACCCTGTCTATATTTTTATAAACAAACAAACAAAAAGAGCCTCCAAAATTGGTGATTTTAAATTAGCAGCTCTATCACCACTATAGTTCTGTCATCTAATTATGGAGGACACATATAAAGAATTTATAAATGAAAATTAGCTACTTTAAAACTTGAATCTCTAAGTAATACCAAAATAATAGACAAAATAAATCAGAAATCTCATATGTTTTTTTCCAAATTCTAGAGCTGAGGGCAAGTGTTAGGTGTTTTTTTGTTTCCTGGCAAACATGCCATGTTTAATGTACCTTTAAAGTTAATTCCCAAAGTATGAACAAGCACCTGTAAATGAAAGTAAATAACTCAAAGAAAAAATTTAAAGAATGAGCAAATTTATAAGCAGAATATGCAAATATTTAAGCAGAATATGCAGCATTACCCTCTAACTATTCCAAAAGACAACGCTCTCGAAACACGTGTTTGGGAATATGGTTATTTATGCAGCAGCGCTCAGGAGGGCACACAGATAAAGGCCCCAAAGGGAAAAACACAGATGAACCTAAGCCTGACCCAGCTGTATTCTGTACAGGCTGTGCTGCTGCTGGGTCCACTTTAGAGCAGGACTGAGAATGTTAGTTTCTACCCCGGCAGGCAGACCCTAGGCTCTTATGGGACAGTCGCTGAGATCCTTCCAAGGTCCAGGAAATAATCAAGCGCCCAAGGCACAGAGAAATCAAATTTGTCCTGGGCCTAGAGACCACAGCCTGCCTGGGGCAACGGCTGTCTGCACACCTTGGGACACACTGCTCACTTCACCTTCCTGGCCTTTCCTTCTGTCCTCTGCAGAACCAAACTCAACGTCAGGCCATGCTTTCTGCTCATCCAACAATGACTGCTCCGTGATCACTAACGTGCCACTACCTGCACTTCAGTGTCTCAAGGTCTCCCCTGCTGCTGACATTTGGAACAGGCTGGTCAGGATACTGAGGATGCCGGACTCTTGTTCGCGATGGTCTTTGTATAAACCCAAGGGGAATGGGAATTTGGAGACAAAGGAAGCCATCCTGGAGTGGCCAAATAAAGCCTTTAATCTTTAAGGACTAGGAGGTTCTTATTTCAAGACCCAAACCAAATTCCTAAGTGAATAAACAAATGAGTATGAATTTCTAGCCTCAATAAATCAACTAAGGTGAATGTAGCAGCAGATCATATTTGGCAGTAAAGCAAAAACCAAAAACCAGAGTCTGGCCTGAAGGGCTGTTCCCACCTGTGGTGCCAGTTCATAGGTGTAGGGGCAGAAGATGGACACAGGGTACACGCTGTCCTGGAGGCAGGAAACAGGCAGGCAGGAAGGTCTGGGGAGAACTGGGGGGCAGGAAGGCAGGGAGGGGGCCGTCCCACTGACCCCAGCTCTGATGACAGAATACGTTCTACATTTTTATGGCCCCGTTTTTAAACATTCTGATTTTTCAGCATCCATTGCCACTGTTTGCTAGTCATGCCTCATAGTCTAAAAGGCTGTATATAAGCCACGTGTTACAGATGAAAAACTGAGGCCTGTGTACAAGATGCACTGTCCATTGGAACTGGACACAGCCCATCTTTCCTGATGGCCATGATAAGAACCCTCTTGGTTCACCATTTACACAACCACAGGATCCCAAATGGATGGTGAAAGACAGTGACACCAAAAGAAATCTGACAAGTCAAACTATTAAGTGCAATAAAATCCTATATAAGATAGAATTGCTATAATTATTAGAAAAAAAAATTATTATTTTAGAAAAAAATTAACTTGTCTGGTTTCCTCGGCTTTTGACTGTCGTATTTTCTTAGAATGACAGTGTTTGGCCTCTCTCCAGCAGTTCAGAATTAGAAACCTAACCCAATCACGTCTATCCCTTCTCTTATCCAACTTTGCTTTCTCTTTCCTATCTCTTTTTTCTCTTTCTGTACTTTCTGAACAGATACTCAAGCATAATTAGACTACTTTGAACAACAAAGACATTATGTCCTAAGAGGTCTGAGTTGTCAATGACTTTGTATTTGGATCAGGAAACAGGAAAAGTAAAGGTACAATAAGCCCAGAGGGTCCCCACTCTCAAATAATGCAGCACATTCCTGCTAAGCTACAGTGGGGTGTTCTGGGCATCACTGGATTCACTGGTGCCACATCATACATGTACACACCTGACGTTTTCCATCCTGATGACCTGCAGGCTGGACAACACTTAATGCAGTCCATTCTCTGTTGCTGCCTACCAAAGAGAAATATGCAGAAAACAAACAAAGATTTTAAAAAACAGACCCTGTCCCCAATTTTAAGGGCAATATAGAAAAAAAAATGAAGGTGAGCTCATCATGCTAAAAGGAGAAATGCTGTGTCTCTGAACTCAATCTAGAAAGCTTTCTGTTGCCACTTCCCTCTTTTTGTTTTTGCCATTTCCTGCTGAAAGAGTAAAACANGAAATTTATCTTCAGATGACAAAGCTGCCTTAGTCCCTTTTTGTGTTGCTATATTAGGAATACCTGAGGCTAGGTGATTTATAAAGAAAAGAGGTTTCTTTGGCTCACAGTTCTGTAGGCTAGACAAGAAGCATGGTGCCAACATCCACATCTGGTGATAGCTTCAGGTTGCTTCCACTCAGGGTGGAAAGCAAGGGGATCTAGTGGGACGAGATCACAGAGCAGCGGGGAGGGAAGGTGCTAGGCTCTTTTTACGGGAACTCAGAGTCAGAACTCACTCATTCCCATAAGAGTGGCACCAAGCCATTCTTAAGGAATCTTCTCCCCCACAGTGACCCAGACACCTCCTACCTCCCGCCAGGCCCCACCTCCAACATAAGGACCAAATTTCAACATAAAACTTGGCAGGACGAAACAAACCATATCTAAACCATAGCTAACGGACTACAGAGCTATTGTGTTATATTTCCTGTTCCCAGAACATACGGCACTAAATTAAGATGACACATAGAAATGCAAATTAAACCATGAGGTTCCATTTTCACCTAAATTATTGGCAAAGAATAAGAATATAAGAATACTGACAATATCAAGAGTAATTCTGGGCAAACACTCTCAAGCTGCCAATGGGAGCTGCTCTCTGACCCTCTGAAGAGGTGACCATACAGGTCGGGGGCCCAAGACCTGAGGTGGAGATGGCTAGGAGACCACCAAAACCTTGTACTGTCCCTTCCCTATCGAGTGTACAGCTGGGGAGGGGAATGGCTGCCTAGCTGGGGGCTACATTTCCGAGCTCAACGTGGAGGCAGGTGGAGCCAGGTAAGTAGTTCTCACTTATGCAACGTTGAGTAAGGCCTCATGTAGCTGGCTGCTGGTACAGCAGCAAGTGTTATCCTAACTAATTCAAGATTAACACTCTACATGCTCATTTTTGTTTCTAGCTTAACAACAGCTTTTTTGAAAAAGGTCATATGTTTACACAGTTCAAAAAATAAAGTCTCACTGTCAACTTGTCACTATATATCCTGTCTCCATCATGCCCACAGATAAGCATTTTTATTTGCTACTTATTTATCCTTCCAGTGTTTCCTTACACAAATATACGTACATGTTCTCATTCCTTTTTCTCATAAAAAGGTAGTATTGTAAAGTGTTTTACACCTTGATTTTTTTTTTTTCTATCAACAAGATATCCAAGAAATTTATCCACATCAATGCTTACCTATTTTGCAGCTCCCAACTGGGTCGGCATAACATAGGTTATTAAGCCAGTCTCCCATTGCTGGACATTCATGCGGTTTCCGGCAATCAGTGCTACAATGAATCACTCTGTACATACCTTATTTTCTATGTACAGATAGGACACTCTTAGAATGGAAGTTACTGGATCAAAGAGTAAATGTGTCTATATTATTAAAAGATTATCCTCCCAAATCCTTGCTTCCCTCAGCCCTTACTAACAATGTGGTTGTCAAAGATGCATTTTCTCCAATCTGATAGGTGAGAAATGGCATCTTGGTGGAGTTTTGCCTTTATCATTAATAAAGTGTTGGCCAGGTGCAGGGGTTCACACCTTTAATCCCAGCACTTTGAGGCTGAGGTGGGAGGATCGCTTGAGGTCAGGAGTTCAAGACCAGCCTGGACAACATAGGTTTCTACAAAAAATTTAAACATTAGCTAAGCATGGTGGTGTGTGCCTGTACTGCCAGCTACTCAGGAGGCTAAGGTGGGAGGTTTGCTTGAGCCCAGGAGGTCAAGCCTGTAGCAACCTGATATCGCACCACTGCACTCCAGCCTGGGTGATATAGTAAGACCCTTAAAAATTAAATAAATATTGTTTGGAATTCTTTCACGGCTGGGTGCAGTGGCTCACGCCTGTAATCCTAGCACTTTGGGAGGCCGAGGCGGGCAGATTATGAGGTTAGGAGATCGAGACCATCCTGGCTAACACAGTGACACCCCGTCTCTACTAAAAATACAAAAAATTAGCCGGCCGTGGTGGCAGGCGCCTGTAGTCCCAGCTACTCAGGAGGCTGAGGCAGGAGAATGGCACGAACCCGGGAGGCGGAGCTTGCAGCGAGCCGAGATCACGCCACTGCACCACTCTAGCCTGGGCGACACAGTGAGACTCCATCTCAAAAAAAAAAAAAAAAAGAATTCTGTCACATATTGAAGGGTTATATTTCCTTTTCAATGAATTATGCTATCTTTTGCATATTTTTCATTGGGCCTTAAACTTTCTTTTCAATTCCTAGAAGTTCTTCATTATTACACCTCTTTACCTATGAGTTGCAAATATTTGTATTTTGTCATTATTTACGTCATGCAGATTTTTTTCATATTATGAAGTCAAATTTATTTTAAGTCTGGTTTTTTTTTTTTTTTTTTTAAGACGGAGTTTCACTCCTGTTGCCTAGGCTGGAGTGCAATGGTGTGATCTTGGCTCACCGCAACCTCCGCCTCCCAGGTTCAAGAGATTCTCCTGCCTCAGCCTCCCTAGTAGCTGGAATTACAGGCATGTGCCACCATGGGGTTTCTCCATGTTGGTCAGGCTGGTCTCGAACTCCCGACCTCAGGTGATCTGCCTGCCTCGGCCTCCCAAACTGCTGGGATTACAGGCATAAGCCACCATGCCCTGTCTTATTTTAAGTCATCTTAATAGAATTTGGACTCTGAGTTATAGTTAGAAAGCCCTCCTCCATTTCAAGACTTTAGAATTTCACTCCTGTTTTCTTCTAGTACTTTTTGGTTTCTTATTTACAGAGTAAAATATGGATCCAGATTTATTTTATTTCAAATGGCTACCCAATTGTCCCAAAAACCTTTATTAACAATCAAAATCAACCTTGACTCCACTCAACTATTATTCCAACTTCACCTCAGACTAAATTCCCAAATGTATTTGGGTCTATTTTGGGAATCTCTGTCCTGTCACACTGGCCTGTTATTCCTGAGCTGAGCACCGTAGCATGGACCAGACTCCACATACCTCTCTTCTTTTTCCAGAGGCTCATGGCACTTCTGTAGGTCATTTTTTTCTTTTTTTAATATATCCTTGGTACAAGATCTCTGTATATTTTTTCATCTGAACTTCAGAATCAGCTTGTATTGAACAAGAAAGAAACAGATGGGCATTTTAAAATTTGGAATTCTGTTAGATGAATAATCTGAGGATTTTTTTTTGGAATTTATCTTCTCTTTCTTTATATTTTACAACCAACTACTGTTGTTTGTATACAAGAAAGCTACGGATTACAGCACGCTAATATGACATCTCTTTAATAGGGGATAGTGCATCCATACACTGAGATGACATGTAGTCATTAAAAACAAAGAATGAGTGTTCATACAGTGATAGGAAGGGGGCAGAAAGGGCTTACAGTTTTGTGGGAGGAGGGACCATTCATATTAAGAATGGGGAAATGGGGGACAAAGAATTTGCCACATATACTTCAGCAATTTTTAAAATTTTACCATTTTTCCAAATTTTTTACACATAACAAAATTTACCATCATAACCATTTTCACGTGTACAGTTCAGTGGTAATACGTTCATATGTTCATACTGTTGGGTAATCACCACTACCATCCATCTCTATAACTCTTTCCATCTGTAAAGCTGAAACTCTGTACCCATTAAACAGTAACTCCCATTCTCCATCCCCCAGCCATGGCAACCACCATTCCACTTTCTGCTACTAGTACCTTGACGACTCTAGTGCCTCATGTAAGTGGAATTATACGGTACCTGTCCTTTTGTGACTGGCTTACTTCATTTAGTATAATGTCTTCAAGGTTTATTCATGTTGTAGCATATTTCAGAAATTCTTTCCATTGTACAGATATATCACATTTTGCTTCCATTGATCCGTGGGTGGACATCTGGGCTGCTTCCATGTTTTAGCTATTGTGAACAGTGCTGCTATGAACATGGGTGTACAAATAAATGGCTCTTAGAGACCCTGTTTTCAATTATTTTTGGTAGATACCCAGAAGTGGAGCTGCTGCACTATATGGTAATTCTACATTCAATTTTTAAAGAGACAGCCATATTGTTTTCCACAGTTTCTGTACCATTTTTATTCCTACTAACAGTGTGCAAGGGTTCCAATTTCTCATATCCTGGCCAACACTTACTATTTTCTGTTATTTAGTTTTTATTTCATAATCATAAACTTAACTCAATTCTGCAATCCAGCTAGGCACAGAAGGGAACAAGGAAAACATGGAACCCAAAGGGAACTGCAGCGAGAGCACAAAGATTCTAGGATACTGAGAGCAAATGGGGTGGAGGGGTGCACTCCTGAGCTACAGAAAGAATGGTCTGATGGTGAAGATAAAACACAGGTCAAACTTATTAGAGTTGTTCACAGTCAGCAATGGTGATCTTTTTGCTGGTCTTGCCGTTCCTGGAACCAAAGTGCTCCATGGCCTTCACAATATTCTTGCCTTCTTTCACCTCACCAAAGACCACATGCTTGCCATCCAACCACTCAGTCTTGGCAGTGCAGATGAAAAACTGTGAACTGTATGTGTTGGGTCCAGCATTTGCCATGGAGAAGATGCCAGGACCTCTATGCTTCAGGATGAAGTTCTCATCATCAAATTTCTCCCCATAAATGGACTTGCCACGATTGCCATTATGGCGTGTGAAGTCACCACCCTGATACATAAACCCTGGAATAATTCTGTGAAAGCAGGAACCCTTAAAACCAAATCTTCTCGCCAGTGCTCAGAGCACGAAAGTTTTCTGCTGTCTTTGGAACCTTGTCTGCAAACAGCTTGAAGGAGACGCAGCCCAAGGGCTCGCCTTCAACGGCAATGTTAAAGAACAGTGGGGTTGACCATGGCTGATAGTACAGGGCTCCCGGCAGCGGTGGCATCTGCAAAGCCTACTTTCTTTTAAAAAAAATTATTAGCCATCCTCAGACAGGCGCAGTGGCTCATGGCTGTAATTCCAGTGCTTTGGAAGGTTGAGGCAGGATTGTTTGAATTCCTGAGTTTGGGACCAGCCTGGGCAACATAGTTAGACCTTCTCTCTACCAAAAATTAAAAACCTAGCCAGGTGTAGGGGCATGTACCTACAGTCCCAGCTACTTGGTAGGCGGAAGTGGGAAGATCACTTGAGCCAGGGAGATCATGGCTGCAGTGAGCCATGATTGCACCACTGTAGTCCAGCCTGGGTGACAGAGAAAGACCATGTCTCAAAGGTAAAAAAAAGGTCGGGTGCGGTGGCTCACGCCTGTAATCCCAGCACTTTGGGAGGCCAAGGCGGCCGGATCACGAGATCAGGTGATCGAGAACATCCTGGCTAACATCCTGGTGAAACCCTGTCTCTACTAAAAACACAAAAAAATTAGCTGGGCGTGGTGGTGGGCGCCTGTCGTCCCAGCTACTTGGGAGGCTGAGGCAGGAGAATGGCGTGAACCCAGGAGATGGAGCTTGCAGTGAGCCAAGATTGTGCCACTGAACTCCAGCCTGGGCAACAAAGCGAGACTCTGTCTCAAAAAACAAAACAAAACAAAAATCAATAAAAAATAAAAACAGCCATCCTAATTGGTGTGAGGTGGTATCTCATTGTAGTTTTGATTTCCATTTCCCTAACGGATTAGTAACGTTGGGCACCTATTCATGTGCTTATAAGTCATCTATCCATCTTTAGAGAAATGTCTCTTCGGGTTCTAGGCCCATTTTTGAATTGGTTTTTTGTTGTGGAGTTTTAAAAGTTCTCTATATATTCTACATAAAGTCAAAATGCAGCAATAGCTATCAAATCTAAGAGGCCTAAAGAACAACAGTTTATCTCTTCCTTCAGCTATGGGTCCAGCACAGGTTGGCTGGAGTTCCACTAAACACAGTTACTCAGGAACCTGTCTTGCAGAAGCTCTATCACTTTGCAACACTGCCACCTCCACACAAGGCTTTAGGGTTTGCTGCAGCAGGGGTAGAGGGCACGAAGTTTCACGTACGGGCTCTTAATCACTTCTGCCTACAGAAGCAACATGTCACTTCCATTCAGATTGTGAGACCGCGTCTCAGTTCAAGAGGGTAAGATCCTGAACCAGGAGTGCCAGTGAGCACCGATGTTGTGTCCACAGGTTTAAATAGCTACACATGCATGCACAACACATTAAGTAAGCTATTTTATAACTTCACACTGGAAAACCTTGCTCTTTAAAGAAACTTTGGCCAGGCATGGTGGCTCACCCCTGTAATGCCAGCACTCTGTGGGGGCTGAGACGAGAGGATTGCTTAAGGCTAGGAGTATGAGACTAGTGTGGGCAGCACAGCAAGACCCTATTTCTCTGTCTCTGCTTTTTTTTTTTAATTAAAAAAAAAGCCCTTTGTAGATTTTTTGTTAACAAAGGACATTTTTAGACATAAGTGGATCCTTGCCCTTTGTTTTTTCCTATCTGGAAAGATGGGCTTCCAGGTTATTTTCTTAAAGAAATGCACATAACCACTGCAGGAATTTAATTGATTACAGTGGACCTGAATGCACTCATTCCTCAAAGCTTTCAGTGCCTTGGGGCACTGACTGTGGGGGGGTCCCCTTGAGTCACAGTGACGCATCAGATCTCTCATGCATCCCAATTATTACTGGGGTGCACAGGTCTCCCTGGAGGCCTTGCTGTACAGAGCTCCCCAGCCACAACCAAAGTACTGGAGGTTGAAGGTGCCAAGCCAACAAGTGGGCCACAGAGAAGGCCACCAACTCCAAGAGAAGTCTCTGTGGAAGACTCAGAGGCCTCCGACTCCAAGAGAGGACTTCTGTGCCCTCAAGACTCACCAATGCTGTCAGAGAAGGAAAGCAATATGCTGATGAACAAACTATTTCTCTCAAGTGACAGTGGCTCAATATTTTCAACCCATAATAATTTCCCCTTGTTAATAGTCAGGATGTATCAGAGAGACAGTCCTAAGCAGGAGTCCTAAGCAGGAGAGCACAGCGATTAGAGCATGAGCGATGGAGATGGCACAGGTCTGCCACTTGGATGGCTGTGTGACCCTAGGCAAGCTACTTAACCATCCATGTCTTGGCTTCCTCATCTGTGAAGAGGGCGACCCACCAACCTCAGGAGGCAGCTGTGAGCATTACATGAATTCACACACGTAAAGCGCTTAAGGAAATGGTATCTGGTACACAGTCCTCAATCAATGTTATTTTTATTAATTCTTCTTGTGCCTTTGTTTATTGACTTTTTTTTTTTTTTTTTTTTGGTAGAGACGGGTTTCACCATGTTTCCTAGGCTGGTCTCAAACTCTTGAGCTCAAGCAATCCTCCTGCCTCAGCCTCCCAAAGTGCTGAGATTATAGGCATAAGCCAACACACCAGGCCCTTCACCATGTATTTTTAATTGTTCTGCCTTTACTGTTCTACTTCCTCTTCTTCCCCTCCCATCATGAGCAAGCACCAACTTACCAGAAGCTATTTCTGAGAGACTGTGGAGTCCAGGAAGAACGAGAGTGATCAGCTAATTAGGAACATTCTTATTACTTTAAAGGTTTAGCAAATACATCCTTCTTACTCTGGAGAGACCACAGACGGAGACACTGGACCAGCGGTCACGGTTCCTACACAAAAGGCCCCTAAGGAGTGTCTATGTCCTCTCTCATCCCCATGGGCAATGCGTACATGGGGGTGTGGGACACCGGTACCAAGCCGCTGTCTCAGGCTCTAATGCACAGAAATGCCTGATTTTTTAAAAACCAAAACACCTGGTTATAAAACACTTAGTAACCATCTTGACTGCTTCATCTTCAACCCTATTCGTCTCTCTTCAGAAGTGATTCCTCCCAACATAACCCTCCCTGCTTCCTGACACTCCCCAAAAGAACTGGTTTCTAGATTTTTAGTTTCATGAACTAGTAAAATGTTCCATAAAACGGGGACTGACCTAGTATTGCCGAGTTTTTATTTTGCCAAGTAAGGATCTCAGAAACTTGATAGAAAGGCCACTGTCTCAGGGTTCAACCATTATACAAAGTTACCTTCATGCCAGTTCTCTACATTTCTCATTTCCCTTCCTCACAGTAAAAAAGTAGTCCAAAATACTGTGGGCCCCAAGCTGGTCTCAAACTCCTTGGACTCAAGTGTTCTGCCTGCCCCAGTCTCCCAAACTGCTGGGCTTGCAGGCATAAGCCATAGTGCCTGGCCCCCTAGATTTTTAATGTGAAAGCTAAAGTCATCAATTGAAGATCTTTCTTTCTCACTACAGGCATTCAGTGCTACATTTTCATTTTCCTCAAGCATGCTTTAGGGGCATACGTGTGTCTTCCTTTTCATTCCATGTGAGCTACTTTGTACTTTCGCTTCTTTTTTTAGAGAGGGGATCTTGCTCTGTTACACAGGTTGGAGTGCAGTGGCACACTCATAGCTCACTGAAGCCCCAAATTCCTGGGCTCAAGTGATCCCACCACCTTGGTCTCCCAAAGTGCTGGGATTATAGATACGAGCCACCACACATGGGTGTTAACATTTCTTTGTGGTTTTTTTTTTTTTTTTTTGAGATGGAGTCTAGCTCTGTTGCCCAGGCTGGAGAGCAGTGGCATGATCTCAGCTCATTGCAAGCTCCGCCTCCCAGGTTCACACTATTCTCCTGCCTCGGCCTCCCGAGTAGCTAGGACTACAGGCGCCCACCACCAGGCCCAGATAATTTTTCGTATTTTTTTCAGTAGAGACGGGGTTTCACCGTGTTAGCCAGGATGGTCTCGATCTCCTGACCTCGTAATCCCCCTGCCTTGGCCTCCCAAAGTGCTGGGATTACAGGCGTGAGTCACCCCGCCCGGCCAACATATCTTAAAGCATGAGTCTGCTACTGATGAATTATCTCAGCCTCTTTTTTTTTTTTTTTTAAAGAGACAAGGTCCTACTCTGTCACCTGGGCTTAAGTACAGTCTTCACCTCCTGGCCTCAAGTGATCCTCCTGCCTCCCAAGTAGCTAGGACCACAGGTGCACAACACCATGCTCAGCTAATCTTTTACTTTTTTTTTTTTTTTTTGAGAGGGAGTCTCGCTCTGTCGCCCAGGCTGGGATGCAGTGGCCAGATCTCAGCTCACTGCAAGCTCCGCCTCCTGGGTTTACGCCATTCTCCTGCCTCAGCCTCCCGAGTAGCTGGGACTACAGGCGCCCGCCACCTCGCCCGGCTAGTTATTTTTTGTATTTTTTAGTAGAGATGGGGTTTCACCTTGTTAGCCAGGATGATCTCGATCTCCTGACCTCGTGATCCGCCCGTCTCGGCCTCCCAAAGTACTGGGATTACAGGCTTGAGCCACCACGCCCGGCCTAATCTTTTACTTTTTGTAAAGATGGAGTCTACAAAACATAGCCAATTTGGCTATGCTTCCCAGGCTGGTCTGGAACTCCTGGGCTCATGTGATCCTTCCATCTTGGCCTCCCAAAGTGTTCAGATTACAGGCGTGAGCCATCATGCCTGGCCCTCTTTCAGCTTTTTTATATCTGAAAATTTTAGTATTTTGCCTTTGAAGATACTTTTGGGGTGGGAGGAATGACAACATAAAAAGGTATTTTCACCTGGTAAATAATTTTAGATGGATGGCTTTTTCTTTCAGTACAGTCATGCAAACTGCATAATAGCATTTCAGTCAACAAAGGACCACTTATACAATGTTGTCCCATATGATTACAATAGAGCTAAAAAATTCCTATTGCCTAATGTCATGGCTGTAGCGTCACAGTGCAAAGCATTACTCATATCTGTGGTAATGTGGTATAAACAAATCACTGCAAGTTGTATAAAAACGTATATTAATGTTCTAAGCCTTCACATTCACTCACCACTCACTCATTGACTCACCCAGAGCAACCTCCAGTCCTGCAAGATCCAATCATGGTAAGTGCCCTATACTGTACTGTTTTTTACCTTTTATATTCTATTTTCACTGTACCTTTTCTATGTGTAGATACACAATTACTTAACATTGTGTCACAACTGCCTACAGGACTCAGTAGAGTATCATGCTGTGCAGGTTTGCAGCCTAGGAGCAACAAGCCTTACCCTGTAGCCCAGGCGTGTAACAGGCCATACCACCTATATCTGTGTAAATATACTCTGATCTTTGCATGACAATGCACTTGCCTAACAACACGTTCCTCAGAAGGTATACATGTTATTGACATTACTACATGGCATGACAGCTTTAAAGATGTTGCTTCAAGGCCAGGCACAGACTCAAACCTGTAATCCCAGCATTTTGGGAAGCTGGGGAGGGTGGATCACCTGACGTCAGGAGTTGGACACCGGCCTGCCCAACATGGTGAAACTCTGTATCTACTAAAAATACAAAAATTAGCCAGGTGTGGTGGCGGGCACCTGTAATCCCAGCTACTTGGGAGGCTGAGGCAGAATTGCTTGAACCCAGAAGATGAAGGTTACAGTGAGCGGAGACTGCTGCTGCGCTCCAGCCTGGGCTACAGAGTGAGACACCATCTCAAAAGAAATTTAAAAAATAAAGATGTTGCTTCGCTGGCTTCTTACTTGCTTTTCTTTTCTGATAAGAAACCTTCTGTTGCCCATATCTTTGTTCCTATGTGCACAATATGTCTTTTTTCCTCTGGTTGGTTTGAAGGTTTTTTTATCACTGGTTTTGAGCAATTTGATTGCAAAGTGCCTTGGTATAGTGCTTCACATTTCTTATGCAGGAGATTAATCAGGCTTCTTAGCAGTGGGTTTACAGTTTTCACCAAGCTTGTAAAGTTTCTGGCCACTATTTCTTCAAATATTTTTTCTCTCCTTTCTCCTCTTCATTGGGGACTTTACTTATCAGTATAATAGGCTGCCTGAAGTTGTCCCATAGCATAGTGATGCATTTATTTATGTATGTATTTATTTATTTATTGACAGGGTCTCACTCTGTTGCCCAGACCAGAGTGCAGTGGCTTGATCATGGCTCATGTAGCCTTGATCTCCGAGGCTCAAGCAATCCTCCCCACCTTAGCCTCCCAATTAGTTGGAATCAAAGGCGTGCACACTATGCCTGGCTAATTGTTTAATTTTTTTCTTTTTTGACAGGGTCTCCCTTTGTTGCCCAGGATGGTCTCAGATTGCTGGGCTCAAGATCTTCCTTCTTTATTCTCCCAAAGTGCTAGGATTACAGGTGTGCTGGGATTACAGGCATGGTAGGAAAACAGGTGTGTGCCACCCCACCTGGCCTAGTAACGATGCTTTTGAAAATTTGTTTGGTTCTCTTTTACCCAGGTTTCACGTTGAATAGCTGAGCAGTGTTTAATCTGCCCTTCAATGTAATTCCCTTCAGTGTAAACTTGATCTCACACATTGTGGTTTTCATCTTTAGAAATTCAATTTGGGTAATTATCAGATTTTTCATGACTCTCCACTTAACTTCTGGAACACATGGAATACAATTACAGTAAGTGTTTTTTGTTTGTTTGTTTGTTTTTGAGATGGATTTTCACTCTTGTTGCCCAGGCTGTAGTGTAATGACACTCCGCCTCCTGGGTTCAAGCGATTCTCCTGCCTCGGCGTCTCGAGTAGCTGGGATTACAGGCATGTGCCACCACGCCCGGCTAATTTTGTAATTTTAGTAGAGACAGGAGACACAGTTTCTCCATGTTGGTCAGGCTGGTCTCAAACTCCTGACCTCAGGTGATCCTCCCGCCTCGGCCTCCCAAAGTGCTGCGATTATAGGTGTGAGCCACCATGCCCAGCCTACAATGTTTTAATGTCCTTCTCTTCAACACTAATGTGCATGTCAGTACTCAGTCGGTTTTCACTGATTATTCTCTTCATTATATACACATCATAGTTTCCCACCACTCTGCATGTCTGTGCTATGGGCTGAATAATGTCCCCTCAAAATTCATATGTTGAAGTCTTAACCCCTGGCACCTCAGAATACGACTGTATTTAAAGAGAGGGTCTTAAGGAGGTAATTATGCTAAAATGAGGTCATCAGGGTGGACCCTAATCCACTATGACTAATGTTTGTAAGAAGAAATGCAGAAAGAGCCACACACACAGGTTAGACCATATGAAGAAACATGGAGAAGGTGGTCATCTACAGGCCAAGCAGAGGGGCCCCATGAGAAACCAGCCCTGCTGACACCTCCATTTTGGACTTCTGGCCTCTGGAATTGAGAGAAAATAAACTTCTGCCATTGAAGTCACCTGGTCTGTGTTACTTTGTTATGGCAGCCCTCACAAACCCATATACCTGGAATTTCCCACTACTGAAGCATGCTGTTCCTGAATGCTTTACCCAGTAAATTACGGTCTTTCTCTAAGTAGCAGGGATTATTTCCTCTAATCTTTTCAGACAGTTCTTTCCCCAGCCACAGAGTGTCCTCACACACGTGTGCTGATCAAGGGGACCCTCTGCAGACCCCAGGGTCTCTCTCTGTGTTGCTCTCTCCTCTCTGGTACTCTGTGCTATGAACTCTAGCCACATTGGTCTCTCCAGATTCTCAGCTCCACACCCACAACCCTGGGAGTCCACGCAGCTCCCCTCCCTGTGCCATGGCGTGGAAGCTCTGTCAAGGTCAGCTAGGGTACCGTAGGGCTCACTTCCTTTGTCACCTCTCCGAGTTTACTGTCCTTTGTTGCCTAGTGCCCAGTGTTTTAAAAATTGTTTCGTGTATGTTGTCTGTTTTTGTTGTGGCTGCTGTTTGGGTTATTTCCAGGTAAATTCAGCCACCTTGGTCAGAAGTGGAAGTTCCATGTTTCTTTTAAAATATGTCCATAATTAGCTGGGTGCAGTGGCTCACGCCTGTTAATCCCAGCACTTTGGGAGGCCGAGGCAGGCAGATCACGAGGTCAGGAGATCGAGACCATCCTGGCTAACATGGTGAAGCCCCCTGTCTCTACTAAAAATACAAAAATATTAGCCGGGCGTGGTGGCGGGCGCCTGTAGTCCCAGCTACTTGGGAGGCTGAGGCAGGAGAATGGCGTGAACCTGGGAGGTGGAGCCTGCAGTGAGCCCAGATTGCACCACTGTACTCCAGCCTGGGCGACAGAGTGAGACTCCTTCTCAAAAAAAAAAAAAATAATAATAATGTCTACAATTAGTTTTCACCAATTCCTCCATTAATGTAACCATCAAAATTGTAGAGGAAAAGTGTTTTATCATTTAATTCCACGATATTCTCTTAGAAGGAACGAGAGAGTAATGCCGAGTCTTGTTCCCCAATACAAACAGTTTAAACTCTTCTTAGCTTTTAGGTGGAAATCTTTACAATAATCTCCAAAATCTTATTCAAAAGCAGTCAGTGTTGAGAGCAATTTCACTCTAGCGAACTGAAAACTTTAAGGCCTTAATAAAACACACAAGAGCAGTCCATAAATGTCTCTTTGTTCCCAAGGAAGAAAACAAAAAATCATGAGGATTCAGTCAGCAGAAATGAACAACTGGGTATCCTACTGTGAGAAGGCCTTATTTTCCTGGCTGTGGCCCAGCATGTTATCAGATGCTTTACATAGGGCCACATTACCTTACCTTGCTTTATTTTTCATTATAGCACTTTTATCACCCTTTGAAATTTGACTGTATACTTATGTGCTATCTTTTTTGCCGTGTTTCTCCTTCATGAGAACGGAATCCTCACAAGGACCGGGATTTGTCCCACTCTTGTGCAGCATTTTATGCACTCTAGCCTTCAGTGAAGGCTAGGTCAATGAAAAAGACATACTTGCTAAATGGATGGAAGAACACAGGAGCAATACTCTCAACACAGGCCACACTATTCACGGCAATTATCCAGAGGGAATGTCACTTTCTTTGTTTTAAATTTTTATTAAGAACTCTTTATTAAATACTTTGGAATCAGAAAAAAAAATCAAACCGTTTGAGAGAGGAACGGTGTGAGAGAGAGAGGGCCCCTCAGAGGCTGCCCTTCACCATGGCTATGACACCTCCCAGACGACCTCATACCTGGAGATGCTTCCCTGGACCCTGCACTCTCCTTCAGCTTTTTCCTGAGGCCCTGGGACTGCACTGGCAGCCTCCCAGCTGGCCTGTACTGACCTAACAGTCCCTTCCTTCCGGAACCCTAGCCAGATATTGAATGTCCTAGAATGGCAGTCTTCTTTTTTTCCTTCCTGTAGGTTCTGCCATGATGTGCCTTGTCAAGGTTTCCTGTGTCCCCAAACTGTGAGAATTTTTCTTATGTCTTTAGATGGCGTTCTATTGACCAGCAATGCATTTTGCATTACATCCTGTCAAGTAAGAGGCTAAAAGAAGAGACCCTATTCTTAGTCTGTTTTTTGTTTCTATAACTAAGAAACTGAGATCGGTAATTTATAAGGAAGGAAATTTATGTCTTAGAGTTCTGGAGGCTGGGAAGTCCAAGGTCAAGGGGCTACATCTGGTGAGGACCTTCTTGCTGGTGGGGACTCTTCTGAAGAGTCCCAAGCTGGCGCAGGGCATCATATGGTAATGGGGATCAGAGGAGATGGCCACACTGCCTTGTGATAACTAACCCAAACCCTTAATAAATCATTAATTCTATGAATGGATTCATCCATTCATGAGAGCAGAACCCTTATGACCCAATCACCTCCCTAAGGTACCATCTCTTGTTTTTTTTGTTTTTTGTTTTTTTTTTGAGACGGAATCTTGCTCTGTCGCCCAGGCTGGAGTGCAGTGGTGCAAGCTCAGCTCACTGCAAGCTCTGCCTCCCGGGTTCAAGCGATTCTCCTGCCCTAGCCTCCCGAGTAGCTGCGACTACAGGCATGTGCCACCATGCCCAGCTAATTTTCGTATTTTTAGTAGACAGGGTTTCACCATGTTGGCCAGGATGGCCTTGATCTCCTGACCTCGTGATCCGCCCACTTTAGCCTCCCAAAGTGCTGGGATTACAGGCGTGGGCCACCACGTCTGGTCAGCTCCCACCTCTTAACACTACTACATTGAGGACCGAGATTCCAACACTTTCCAACACATGAACTTTTAGGGGACACATTTAAACCATTAAACCATCAAGCCATAGAAGATGCTCTGAAGATAAATCAGCACATACTATGTCAGAGCAACACAGGAGTCTTTAAGAAAGGATAAATGTAAATGAAAGCAGACTAACCTTCTCCAGCCATCCCTGTATTTTCTCTTTGCCAAAGGCATCATCAAAGCCTGGGGATGCAAGAACTGATGGTTGCCAAGCATAAAACATGAAAGACAACTAGCTCCCTGAGGACAGGTACTATCTCCTTGCATCCCCAGGGCCTGGCACAACATCTGGCAAACAACAGGAATACAGTAGCTACTGAATAAATGACCTATGGGCACTTGGTATTGACAGGGCCACTTTCAGGTGGGAGCAATGTGGTCATCCAGGACCAGGAGTGGCAAAGGTCAAGGATGAAGGGGTAGGGCATATATGACGCATACATTATTAAGAGAAAATAACAGCTGAAAGTTAGAAACCATATCTATTCTAGTTATCTGAACTACAGGGCATCCACCCTGAACATTCTTACCTTCCCATTACAAATAGTTCAGTCAACATGCCTCAAGCTTTGTTTGAAGACCTCACCAGTCTGATAAGAACTGAAGACAATTTTATTTTATTTTATTTTTTTTTTAATCATGAAGCTCAGGACAACTTCTTTCAGGCTTTAAGAACAAACCCTAAGTTTCAGCACCCCTGAGGTATGCTATGCATGTATTCCTTCACTGACAGCCCGTGTCCACCTTCACCTTTACAAACCCAAAAGTCCTGGCCTTTTCAGCCGCTCCCACACTGACACCCATCTGCCCTCTGCTCTCATTATCTCAGGACATTTTCTTATCTGCTAAGCGTATCACAAGTGAGTGAGGCAACTCAGCCCACAACTACCATCTCAAGATTAATTCTATTTAACAAGGAAGAAACTTAGCAATCTGTGTACCAGCAAGTCCCGGAGACTTCTGCCTGGTCCCACCTGAATACTCTGTCATGACCTCAGTTCATGTGGACCTTTCTCCCACCTTCGTCTCAAGCCCAGCCCTGAGCCCCACCATGCTGGGATGTGTGCAGGAACCCCATGCAGGCTTCCCAGAGCAGGGGAGCACTCAGCTATGCAGAACATGCCAACTCCACAGATACACAGCAGGTCACGACTGCAATGACTTCCCATGGGAACTGTCTTTGTCATCCTTTTTAAAAACATTACATGTCAGAAAGAAGAGTCCCTGCTAGGCAGTATGATTGCTGATGTTAATGAGAATTTAGCAAGTGTGATGGGAAGATTCTGGTTAGGCTGAGGAGTGAGAGCTCAGACTGGGCTCATGTGGGGAACTGAGAGACAGAGGCCCAATACCTCCTCTTCCCTCTGCTCTCCTAGCAGAGGGCCTTGCTACTTCTTTCCTAAGGATGGCACAAGCACTCAGAAGAGAACTGGCAGATTCCTTCACCCACAAATCGATCAACTTACCCACATCTTTCCCCACAGCCTTGGCCTTCCTTCCTGAGAGGAGCTCCTCTGCTCAGCCTCAGAACACTGGGTCCCGTCCCTTCTCACAGGCCCAGAGGCATCACTGCACCTACTCTGTCCCATGCCATCCATCTTCCCTCTCCTGGATTATTCCCATGCGCACTCCAGATTGTTCTAATATCGCATAATTACGATATCATAATTATCAATATAATAGGCTGCTTGAAGTTATCCTGTAGCACAGTGATACTTTTATTTATTTATATATTTTTTTGAGACAGGGTGTCACTCTGTTGCCCAGACCAGAGTGCAGTGGCTTGTTCATGGCTCACACTGCCTTGACCTCCCGGGCTCAAACAATCGTGCACACCACGCCTGGCTCATTTTTATTTTTTTTTGGTCTAGATGAGGTTTCCCTTTGTTGCCCAGGCTGGTCTCAGATTCCTGGGCTCAAGCGATCCTCCTTCTTTATCCTCCCTAAGTGCTAGGATTACAGGTGTGCTGGGATTACAGGCATGGTAGGAGTACAGGTGTGTGCCACTGCAGCTGGCTTCCTAACGATGCTTTTGAAAATTTGTTTGGTTCTGTTTTACCCAGGTTTCACGTTGAATAGTCGAGCCCTTTCTTTAGCAGTGTTTAATCTACCCTTCAGTGTAATTCCCTTCAGTGCAACCTTTACCTCACACATTGTGGTTTTCATCTTTAGAAATTCAATTTGGATAATTTTCAGATATTCCATGACTCCACTTAACTTCTGGAACATATGGAATACAATTACAGTATGTGTTGTTTTGTTTTTTGTTTTTTTGAGACGGAATTTCGCTCTTGTTGCCCAGGCTGGACTGCAATGGCGTGATTTTGGCTAATATATCACGTTAATTATGATAATATCATAATGATCAATATAATGGGCTGCCTGAAGTTGTCCTATAGCATAGTGATGCTATTATTTATTTATTGGTATCTAATATCACTGCTAAGAAAACTCACCCCCTCCAGCCATCCCTCCCCGTCTTTCCCCCTTTCCCGCACAGCTCTCTGGAAAAGCTACCTGCATTTCCTCTCTCCACTTCTTCCTTGAGCTCTCACCATTAGGCTTTTGCCCCCACCACTAGCAGTAAGACACTCCTGTCAATGCTGATCTCATGCCACCAAATCCAATCGCAGATCATGCTTTCTTCTGCAACAGGCCTTCTTTAGGTGGCTACCTTGACACCTTTTCCCAGCAATCCTCCTAACTCATTGCCCAGGTCCTGACTCCTCTGTCCTGACTTCCCTGCTGGGCGAGTCTGCTGCAGGGCTCTAGGTACCACCTGCCACAGCCATGGTCAGATACAGGCCCTAACTTTCCCCTTGAACTCTATCCCCTATCCACCTGGATGTTTAACAGATACCTCAATATGTCCAAAACCAAACAGATTACTTATCCTGCCCCAAAGCACTTGCTCTTTCCACATCTATCCCCATCTCAGTATCTGGCAACTCCATTCTTCCTGTTGCTCAGAAAGTAGTTTGTGAATCCAGAATCACATGCTTCTTCTCATCTCCACAGCTGCTGTCCCAGCCTGAGCCCCGTCATCTCTTGCCTGGATGACTCTGGCAGCCCCTAGCTGGTCTCCCTGCTTGCCCACTGCAGTCTGTGCTCGTCACACAGTCAGAGTGACATGATGACACACACATCATGCCATTTCTCTCTTCTAAAGCAGCCAGTGCCATCCGTTCACGTCTCCTTGTCAGAAACGTCCCCTGTACACCCGGACTGTGCACACACAGTCACAGGGCCTCATTTGTGGCTATCTCCTCACTGGGACCATTTTCCTCCTTAGTGCCCTGAGCATGTGGCATCACATGTTTCTTCATGTGTTATCTGCCTCCCCTACCAGAATGTAAAGGCCAGGAGAACTGCTATGGCCTTGGCATTCACAGGTGTTACTGGGCATAACAGGTACTCAAACTGTTAAATGAGTGGCTGGAAAAAAGTGTTAAATAAGCAAATGGTAGTGCTATAAATGCTCTAATACCAACAGACACATTAACTGATCAGGATGGACCGTATATGTATGACTGGCTGAGAAGCTAGACTCTTAATTGTTTGGGGTAGAAAAGGGTAGAAGAAAATCCTTCTTGACATGAGCTAACAGATCTTTCTCAGTACCCTCACCTCGTGTTTTCTTGTTTGTTTGTTTTGTTTTGTTTCTGAGACAAAGTCTTGCTCTGTCGCTCAGGCTGGAGTGAGCTAACAGATCTTTCTCAGTACCCTCACCTCGTGTTTTCTTGTTTGTTTGTTTTGTTTTGTTTCTGAGACAAAGTCTTGCTCTGTCGCTCAGGCTGGAGTGCAGTGGCACAATCTCGGCTCACTGCAACCTCCACTTCCTGGGTTCCAGCGATTCTCCTGCCTCAGCCTCCCAGGATTACAGGAGGTAATCCCTCATCTGGAATTACAGGTGCTTACAATCTTGCCAGGCTAATTTTTATCTTTTTAGTAGAGATGGTGTTTAACCACATTAGCCAGGCTGGTCCTGAACTCCTGACCTCAAGTGATCTGCCTGCCTCGGCCTCCCAAAGTGCTGGGATTAAAGGCATGAGCAACCACACCGGCCAGTACCCTCAACTCTTAATATTATAATCATCATGGGGCTAGTCATCTAGAAGATGTCACTGACCGAGCACTCACCATGTGCCACGAACATTCCACACACCTGGGTCTCACCACAATCCTACAGGGAAGACACTCTAATCCCCACATCACAGATGAAAAAACAAACTCAGAGTGTTACACAACTCACCCAAGCCAGAGAATCTGAAAACTCACCTGAGACCCGAGTCTCTATGAAGGCTATCCTCTGCAACAGTAAATCACAATACAAAGCGGCCCAGGTCTAAATGAGAAGTCTTGCTGGTAATGGGACACTTTGGTTCTGGCATCCTGGCTCTTGGCCCCTGTTCACTGACTGACACTCTAGACGCTGGCTCTCAGTGTGACACGAGATAGATGGCTTACCCACTCTCATGCTGAAAGAGCCCCTGCCAAAGCACAAGCACACTGAGCCTGAAGTCTTGTGGCATCATCTCTGGGTGAAGAGCATTGACTTAATCTGTCAGCTTTTCAGGTTATATTTCAATAAACACTTTCCCTGCAGATTTCACTCTGGAAGGAAAAGTGTTCTAAGGGAGGAGGAGAGAAAGGAGGGGAATGAAGAGGAGGAGAAGTCGCAGCAGCAGGAGTCTGAAATGATGTCCTGTCTCCAAAGCTGTTAGCACAAACCTGACCCATCTTCCATGCCTTTCTCCAAGGCTTCCTCCATGAAAGTGCCTCAGGTGCTTTCAGCCTGCCCAAAAATACCCCTCACAGTTCAGGCCTGTCTGCCAAAGTCACCATAGAAGGTGGGCACTCCCTTGGGAAGAGATGCTGTGGCTGAAAGGAACTAGGAACCAAGCAGAGATACAGGATGCAGAGTCCTAATAAAGCAGAAGGCAGTGAGTGGCAAAGCACCAAGTCCCAGTGTGGCCGGTCCCTGGCTGGTGTGCAGCCATGATAAGGTACACTGAGTTAGGAAGAGGAGAACCAGCACCAGTTGTGGGGGGCGGGGGGCCAGCTGTGGCACCATAAACAAAGCCAGCCCCGTGCCTTGTCACAGTCCTGGTACAGACTGTACTGAGAGTGAAGCAAAAGGAAAAAGGAGATGGACAAAGCGGACTTTAATCACAAAAGCTAGCTCAGAACTCGCTCCCATCTTCCTAATCTGTAAAGAAAAGATGAAGAGATACCATGCAGGGACACTTAGAGGGTGAGGTTGATACTGAACCTGGGGAAGGCTGACACTGAAGAAGACAGATGTTAACCTCAGCCATCCACCCTTCTGGGTTGGGGGAAGCCATTAGCAACCTTGGATAAAGTATCTTCTTTGGGTCAAGGAAGAACGAGGTGTGATGACTGTGTTCTTTGGCATTTACGTGTGAGGGTGATCTGGCTATGAAATCTCCCATGCAGCCCACTGATCTCTGTCCATCCAGCAGATCTGGCCTGTTGGTTGGGAGTCAGAGGATAAAGACTAGGTGACACACAGACCGTGTACATCTCATGACTGCCTTCTCAGGGTCCAAATTAGACCAGTCGTGCCTTCAACAAGCATTCCCAAGAATTCCAGGGCTAAAGAAAGGCCCACAAAATTCCTCATTTGGGCTGGGCACGGTGGCTCACCCCTGTATTCCCAGCACTTTGGGAGGCCGAGGCGGGTGGATCACAAGGTCAGGAGTTCAAGACCAGCCTAGTCAATATGATGAAAGCCCGCCTCTACTAAAAATACAAAAATTAAGGCTGGGCACAGTGGCTCACGCCTGTAATCCCAGTACTTTGGGAGGCCAAGGCGGGCGGATCATAAGGTCAGGAGTTCAAGATCAGCCTGACCAACATGGTGAAACCTCGTCTCTACTAAAAATACAAAAAATTAGCCAGGCATGGTGGCGCGCACCTGTAATCCCAGCTACTTGGGAGGTTGAGGCAGGAGAATCACTTGAACCTGGGAGGCAGAGGTTGCAGTGAGCCGAGATTGCGCCACTGCTCTCCAGCCTGGGCAACAGAGGGAGACTCTTGTCTCAAAAAAAAAAAAAAGAAAAAATTAGCCGGGCATGGTGGCAGGCACCCGTAGTCCCAGCTACTCGGGAGGCTGAGGCAGAAAAATCGCTTGAATCTAGGAGGCAGAGGTTGCAGTGAGCCAAGATCATGCCACTGCACTCCAGCCTGGGTGACAGAGCAAGACTCTGTCTCAAAAAAAAGAAAAAAAGAAAAAAAAAAAATCACTCATTTGCCCAGTACCTCCTCACACCAGACACCATGCAAAGAAAAACTTATCTAGTTCCTCGTCCCAAGGAGTACAGAGTTGACCTATGAATGAGATAAATATTTACCCTTAAAAATTACCTTTCAGTCCAGAATTTAAAAACAAAAAAAAAAACTGGTTTGGGGTTCGTCTTGACCTCCAAAATTGCTCTCATCTGAATTACTTATCAATGTTAAAAAAGTTGGCAATACTACACACACACACACACACACACACACACAAGCACACACACTAAGACAAAAAAATATATATAAACAAACAAAAGGTTGGGTGCACTGGCTCATGCCTTTAATCCCAGTACTTTGGGAGGCTTAGGCAGGTGGATCACTGGAGCTCAGGAGTTCAAGTCCAGTCTGGGCAACATGGCAAAACCCTGTCTCTACAAAAAATACAAAAATTAGCTAGATATGGTGGTGGGTGCCTGTAGTCCCAGCTACTTGTAAGGCTGAGGTGCGAAGACCATTTGACCCTGGGAGGCACAGGCTGCAGTAAGCCATGACTGCACCGCAGCACTCCAGTTTGGGTGTAGAGCCAAACCCGATCTCAAACACAAAACAAAACAAACTAAAAAAAACACCAGCTAGTCTTTTCCAGAAAGACTGGACAATCTGGCCACTCTGGGACCACATTCCTGCCAGGCAGCAACAGGACAGGGTGTGGTAGCTGCTATCCCCTTCAGACAGAACCTGTTCTCTCCACTTGTCTGCAGCCCTCAGCATCCCCCTAATCTCCCAGAACTAAAAAGAGATAAATATTTTCTTTGATGGAGCAGAAAATATGTATGTGTGTGTGTTTATATTTTTCCCCACTTCAGTGTATGTATGGATAATACTTATATTATTGACTAGCCTAAATCAAGAGGAAAAAGCAGGCCAGGCATGGTGGCTCATGCCTGTAATCCCAGCACTTTGGGAGGCCAAGACGGGTGGATCACCTGAAGGTGGGAGTTCGAGACCAGCCTGACCAACATGGAAAAACCCTGTCTCTACGAGAAATACAAAATCAGCTGGGTATCGCAGCACATACCTGTAATCCCAGCTACTCGGTAGGCTGAGGCAGGAGAATTGCTTGAACCTGGGAGGTGGAGGTTGCAATGAGCCGAGATCATGCCATTGCACTCCAGCCTGGGCAACAAGAGTGAAACTCCGTCTCAAAAAAAAAAAAAAAAAAAGAGGAAAAACCCTAATTACAAAAAACAGGGAACAAAACTAGGGAAATGGCCACAGCTACAGAGGAAAAAAGGTGAATTAAATTGATAATTTTATATGAATACATAAACCGCCAAAACTGAAATCAGGACATAGCAAATCTAAACAGGTCAATGACATAGAAGACACTGTAGTAGTTACCGAAGTGCTATATTCTGAAACAGCACTGGCTAGGATGGTGGCTCATGCCTATAATCCCAATACTTTAGGGGACAGAGGTGGAAGCACTGCTTGAAAGAGAAGTTCAAGACCAGCCTAGGCAACGTGGCAAGACCTGTATGTACCAAAAAAGTTAAATAAATAAATAAATAACTAAATATAAAGGCACCAAGCTTAGACAGTTTTACAAGAAAATTCCTACCAACTTTTAAGCAAATAATTTTAAAATTTTGTAAGCTGGCTAAAAGTTTAGAATAAAATGGCCGGGCGCGGTGGCTGACGCCTGTAATGCCCAGCACTTTGGGAGGCCAAGGCGGGCAGATCACGAGGTCAGGAGATTGAGACCATCCTGGATAACACAGTGAAACCCCATCTCTACTAAAAAAACCACAAAAAATTAGCCGAGTGGGGTAGCAGGCGCCTGTAGTCCCAGTTACTCTGGAAGCTGAGGCAGGAGAATTGCATGAACCTGAGAGGCAGAGCTTGCAGTGAGCCGAGATTGCGCCACTGCACTCCAGCCTGGGCGACAAAGCAAGACTCCGTCTCAAAATAATAATAATAATAATAATAAAAGTTTAGAATAAAATGTCATATAAGAAACTTTTTATAAAGCTATAGAAAACACTAAAACAACTTGATAAAGGTTGCATAAGAGAAAATTACAGACTATTCTCACAAATAATGATGTAAAATTTCTAAATAAAATATCAATAAATAGGCCAGGTGTGGTGGCTCACACCTTACAATCTCAGCACTTTGGGAGGCTGAGGTGGGCAGATTATCTGAGGTCAGTAGATTGAGTCCAGCCTGGTCAACACGGCAAAATCCCGTCTCCACTAAAAATACAAAAATTAGCAGTGCGTGGTGGCACGCGCCTATCCCGGCTATTCAGGAGGCTGAAGCCGGAGAATTGCTTCAATCTGAGAGGCAGAGGTTGCAGTGACCCGAGATCGCACCACTGCACTCCAGCCTGGGCGACAGAGTGAAACTCCGTCTCAAAAAAAAAAAAAAATAAATTAATAGAATCTGACTATACAATAAGAGAGTTCATCTCAGGAATACAATGATGATTTAATGATATAAATCCATTACTGTAACTTACTATGTTAACAGATAAAAGAAGAAAATCTCTCTGATCATTCCACAGATGTACACTGGCATTTGAGAAAACTCGTCACCATTTTTTATTTTAAAAACATCAGCGAGGGAGCAGGAACAAAAACAAAAAGCTCCCCACAACATTAGCAACACACCCCAGCATGTCACTTAATGGCAAAAACACTAACAGCATTCTCACTGAAGTCAGGAATGAAACAAGTTACTCAGTGTCATCCCTATTATTTAACTTTGTTCTAGAAATGCAATGCAATCAGAAAAGAAAAAGAGGTCAGACATGGTGGCTCACGCCTGTAATCCCAACACTTTGGGAGGCCGTGACAGGCAGATCACTTGAAGTCAGGAGTTGGAGACCAGTCTGGTCAACATGGTGAAACGCCATCCCTACTGAAAATACAAAAATTAGCCCTGTGTGGTGGCATGTGCTTGTAATCCCACCTTCTCGGGAGGCTGAGGCAGGAGAATTTAGGCCTGTTATGGTAGTTCACGCCTAGCACTTTGGGAGACCCAGACAGAAGGATCACTTGAAGCCAGGAATTCAAGACCAGCCTGGGGGGGCAACATAGTGAGACTTCAGATCTATCAAAAAAAAAAAAAAAACACAAAAAAAACAAAGAAGATTAACCAGGAGTGCATACACACAACATCTCAGCTACTAGGGAGGCTGATGTGGGAGGATCACCTGAGCCCAGGAGGTCTGGACTGCAGTGGGCCATGATCATGCCACTGTGCTCCAGCCTGGGTGATAGAACTGCCTTAAAAAAAAATTGTTTAAAAATATTCCAGGCCAGGCACTGTGGCTCACGCCTATAATCCCAGCAATTTCGGAGGCTGAGGCGGGTGGATCACGAGGTCAGGAGTTTGAGACCAGCCTGGCCAACATGGTGAAACCCCGTCTCTACTAAAAATACAAAAATTAGCCTGGCTCAGTGGCGGGCGCCTGTAATCCCAGCTACTTGGGAGGCTGAAGCAGGAGAATTGCTTGAACCCGGGAGGTGGAGGCTGCAGTGAGCCAAGATCACCACTGCACTCCAGCCTGGACGACAGAACGAGACTCCTTCTCAAAAAAAAAAAATTCAACCTTTCATCCTACCAAAAAAAAGGAGAAGACGAATGTATGATTCAAAATTGGCTAAACACTGAAAACTTTAAGTGATGGATACATGAAGGCTCATTAGATTGTCTTGTCTACTTCCGTGTATGTTGACAATAAAGAGTTTTAAAAATGTAGGGAAGGATCAAGAGGAGGATCATAAAGACACAAAGGAGCTGGCTCTGTGACGCAATGGATAATTTGTTCATTCAACAAGTATTTTCTAACCACTACTAGGTGCCAGCTACTGGAAATACTTAAGTGGAGAAAACAAAGCTCCTGTTCTCATGGTGCTTCCATTCTGGTTGCAGGGGAGGCACACAAGCAAAAATTACAATCTCCAGTAAGTGATAATAACGTCGACAGGGGTGGGCTGGTCTAAGAAGGCCTCAGTGAGGAGGTGATGGTGGCACAGAGTCTGAGAGAGGAAGCGGAGAAAGTCCAAGGATGTCTGAGAGAGCCAGCCGGGAAGGAAGACAATCAGTAGCTCGCAAATTTGGTCTTCCTTGCCTTTGTTTTGCTTTTTACCCCAACAGTCTTTTGCTTATCCAAAGGATATGGACACAACTGGAATGCCTCTCTTTGTCCCGACTAGAAAATAAAAATTAATCAGGTCATTTTAATACAGTACATTCTTCAAGGAAGGTGCCAGGTCGGCGCTGTTTCCCCAAACGTTGTGGAAACAATTTTTTTCTTTTCTTTTTTTTTTTTTTTTGAGACGGAGTTTCGTTCTTGTTGCCCAGGCTGGAGTGCAACGGTGCGATCTCGGCTCCGCGATATCTTGGCTCACCGCAACCTCCGCCTCCCAGATTCAAGTGATTCTCCTGCCTCAGCCTCCCGAGTAGCTGGGATTACAAGCATATGCGCCACCACGCCCGGCTAATTTCTTATTTTTAGTAGAGAAGGGGTTTCTCCATGTTGGTCAGGCTGATCTCGAACTCCTGACCTCAGATAATCTGCCCGCCTCGGTCTCCCAGAGTGCTGGCATCACAGGCGTGAGCCACCGCGCCCGGCAATTCGATTTTTTCGAAGGAAGAATTTTCCAATTTATCTAACATGCCATGTCTGTTAATAAAAGTGTATTAAAGTTAAATCATGAGTTTTTAATGCAAACAAATATTTCCATAGCAAAGAGAACAGATTAGTTTCACAAAAGATATTGATCAGATGCTAGATAATTTTACACCCATAGACACGAATCTATCAGTCTCTGCCCTTCTGTTAAATCATCGACTTAGAGGTATCTATAGTTTAATTTCATGATCTTTTAAGCAATGAAGTTGAAATTCTAATTTTCCTTAGGAGCGACTTGCATAAATATTTTACACTCAAGTGGCCAGCATCAACTAAGGGCATTCCAGATGGTCAAAAAAGAAGTGCTCTGCTACAACGCCCGAGATCACCATATAGTAACTTCTTCAAATCACCACGAAATATCAACGCTTCAAAGCTGCCAGGAATGCTACGTTCTACAAACAGCCAGATAATTAGGAAACCAGCAGATGGGAGGAGAAATCTGTCCGTATGAAACATGTTCCCATCTCCATCCCAACTGCATCCCAGTTTTGAAAGTGGCTTTACATAAACGCGTTCATCTTCTACCCAAAGGGAGAACACCAATAACCAAACGATCCAGGACTGCAAGGTGATTCCCAAGGAGGCGAACTTGTGCGGACAGATTTCACGCACCACGAACCACCACCAGCAGAGGGAAGGACAGGCTTCCCTCCGCCGGCTGCGATGCTCCGAGTCCCTCCTTCCCCTACAACCTGCGGCCCACTGAGCCCTTCCCCAAAGGTCCCGGAGTTCTGAGCGACGCACGCCCCCGACCCTAGTTACCTGGGAGAGGCGCCGAGCGCCCAAGGTGCCAGTAAGGCTCCGTGCACGCAGCCCAGCCTGAAGGGCGCCTGCCCGGGCGCTCGGTGCGGGGCCCGATGCAGAGCAGGAAGAGGAGGTCCGAGTGGGCCCCAGCGCTCTCAGGATCTGGCGCCTGCCCCTCTGCCTCATGCCTCCGCTGTGCCCGGCGTCCAGGGATCTCCCAAGGACTCCCCACCCCCTACCCTGCTCTCCCACGCGGGGTCATGACTTCGGGCGGCGCCAAGCCCCCAACGTAAGAGTTCCCCGGGCTTCCCCGGGAAAGGGTCGGGGTGCAAGGCTAGGCTGGGAGTGCCGAGCGCGAGGGCGGGAGGGAAACACAGGGAGTCGGGGCAGGGCAGAGCGCTCCCTCCGCGCTGCCTGGGGAAGGGAGCGGGGGTGGGGCCGCCGCGGGCCAAATGCGGGACACTAGCGCGGATCCGGGCGGCCGCAGATCGGGCTGGCGGCCACCCTGGGTGGGGCTGGAAGGTGCTGGGGCCCCCTGCGGGACGCACCTGCGCCAGGTGAGTCCCCCCTCCGCGAAGCCTCACCTGCCCAGCGCCCGCTTCATTCCCGCGTCGGCTGCGCAGCGCGGCTCGGCCGCCCCCGTGCCCGTCAGGCGCAGGTTCTGCTTCAGGCGGCAGTCGGCGTCCAGCGCCGCGGCAGCCGAGCCGGAGGAGGACGAGCCCGCGGCGGCGCAGCGCTCATGCTCCAAGGCGACGGGCTCGGTCCGCTTCCTCATCCCGCGGCCGACAGGGCCGGCCGCCGACGGCGCCCGCTGGCCTCACCCGCCGCCTGCGCCGCAATGCCGCCGCTCACAGCCGCCGCCACCCGGAGCCCGGAGCCCGGAGCCCGGAACCCGCCGCTTCTCACATCCCAGCCCAGGCCGCGGCGCCCGCTACGAACCAGCGGCGGGGGCCCGCCGGCCACGCCGGCCAATCAGCGCCGGGCTCCCGCTGGCCCTGCCCCCCGGCCCCGCCCCGGCCACCTCTTCCCGGGTTCCGAGGGGCGCGCGCCCAGCATCCTCGGCGCCACCCGCAGCCATCTTGTGGGAGGGTAGGCGAAGCCGCAGCGGCGCGTCATCTGCAGGGCAGGGCTCTGGGCTCCATCCCGAGGCTGCAGCTGCCCTCGCCCGGGCGCTCGGTGTGAGGAGCACCCACTCCCTGTCGTGCCCCGGTTCAGTGACCCGACAGGGGTGGCCCAGCAAGCCAGACCCGCAACGCCGGGCCCCTCGCGCTTCTGCGAACGGAAACCCAGAGGTAGCAAATCGCATTTCCGTTCTCGTGATTCTTAACTCTTCTCACAAGGACTTTACCTTTAAAAGTATGCTTTCCGGTCGTCAATTTTTAATTTGAAGCAAATGTATAAACTCAGTTTTTACTTTTGGGCCGAACATATGAACTGCTTGAAAAATTTACTTTTTAAAAACCTATATTAGATTTTAGATTTTTATAAAGCAATTAAGACTACCTGATGGGAGGAAAATCCATTTCAAAGATAAATTCGCCCTTGTGAAACCCAAATTTAGTACTAATTCAACCCATCCTAAAAAGAGAAAAGGAAAGAAAAAAGGGCAGTTTCACAAATTTAGTTTTATAACTTTGGCTTTCCTTAATATGGCATTGATTTTACATATGATCTATAACCAAGAGAGCTATTTGCTTACTTATTCCAAAGTAACTTTAGAAATTTCCATATTTGTCACTTTGAAAACTATTGGCAATTGGTAATCTAAGGTCAATTGGAAATGCGTTTAGAAATTCAACAGCTTTTTATATTACTTTTGTAGTGATACTTTGAAATTGCAACGTAATTTGTACACCATATTACTAAGTGTTACAGCCTGCATTCATAATTGTGTCAATATCTCCAGATATACTTTTTAAAAACATATTATGGGCTGAGCTCTGTGGCTCATGCCTGTAATCTCAGCACTTTGGGAGGCGGAGGTGGGTGGATCACTTAAGTACAGGAGATGGAAGCCAGACCAGCCTGGCCAGCATGGTGAAACTCTGTCTCTGCTAAGAATACAAAAATTAGACGGGTGTGGTGGCACAAGCCTGGGTGACAGAGCAAGACTGTTTTAAAAAAAAAAAAAAAAAAGACTGGGCGAGGTGGCTCACGCCTGTAATCCCAGCACTTTGGGAGGACGAGGCGGGCGGATCACAAGGTTAGGAGATCAAGGCTAACCTGGCCAACATAGTGAAACCCCCATCTCTACTAAAAATACAAAAATTAGCCAGGTGTGGTGGCACAAACCTATAATCCCAGCTACTTGGGAGGCTGAGGCAGGAGACTTTCTTGAATCTGGGAGGCGGAGGTTGCAGTGAGCTGAGATCACGCCATTGCACTCCAGCCTTGGGGACAAAAGCAAACTTTTGTCTCAAAAAAAAAAAAAAAAAAGAAAAATAGCTGGGTATGGTGGCGCATGCCTGTATTCCCAGCTGCTTGGGAGACTGAGGCAGGAGAATTGCTTGAACCAGGGAGTCGGAGGTTGCTGTGATCCGAAATTGTGCCACTGCACTCCACCCTGGCGGACAGAGGGAGACTCTTCTCAAAAACAAACAAATTAGCCGGGTGTGGTGGCGCACGCCTGTAATCCCAGCTACTTGGGAGGCTGAGGCAGGAGAATTGCTTGAACCTGGGATGCTGGGATTGGGAGGTTGCAGTGAGCTGAGATCACACAACTGCACTGCAGCCTGGGTGACAGAGCAAGCCTCCATCTCAAAATAAACAAACATACAATGAAATGTAAATGATAAATTCTTTATAGTGATGTAGTAACACATCCTGGAGAAATTGGAAATCTAGGAAATAACTAAAACGTAAAAGAAAAAAAAAAGTTTTGACTCTATCACTCACTTCAATTGAAAACAAACAAAAACAACAACAGCAGGGAGCGGTGGCTCATGCCTGTAATCCCAACACTTTGGGAGGCCGAGGTGGGGGGATCACAAGGTCAGGAGATCGTGACCATCCTGGCTAACACGGTGAAACCGCGTCTCTACTAACAATATAAAAAATGAGCCGGGCGTGGTGGCTGGCCCCTGTAGTCCCAGCTACGTGGGAGGCTGAGACAGGAGAATGGCGTGAACCCAGGAGGTGGAGCTTGCAGTGAGCCGAGATCGCACCACTGCGCTCCAACCTGGGCAAGAGAGTGGGACTCCGTCTCAAAAAAACCAAGCAAACCAAAAAAAGGAAGGAAGAGCTGGAGAGGAGAAATCTGTACTGGATATTGAATCTTTCTTACAGGCACGAGGCCCTGCCCACACAGTGCCCAACTCTTGGTGGTTGAGCCCATGCTAGTGATGCCCACATTTGTATCATTGGTCCACACCCCTCCTTGACCCTTAGGCTCCTCATAATCTCTGGTCTGATTTCTGACAAGTACTACTTCAATGCTGAGCTCCCAGCTCTTCTCCCACCCCCAACTCCATCCATGACCTTTCCCTCTTGGGGAATGGCAGTTCTATTCTTTCAGTTCCTGGGGCCACAATTCTGCAGTCATCCTTGACTTTTCCTTTCTTGTGCTGTAGCATGTCTATCACCAAGCCTTGTCAGCTGTGCTTTCAAAATCTATGAGAATTTAACCATTAAATTTTACCACTTCCATGGTCCCCACCCTGGGCCAAACTGCTGTCATCTCTCACCTCCATTATTTGAATAGCCTAACTGGTCTCCTGCCTCCACTTTGTCTCACTTCTGTCCACTTAATTCAGCTGCCACATAGGATTTTCTTGTTATTACAAGATCTAATTCTGTCATTTATTTGCTCAGAACACTTAAGTGGCTCCCCATCTCACTCAAAACCCAAGGCTTACGAAAGGGTTTAACATGGCCCTCCCTGACTGTAGAGCACCCAATTCCGTCGCTGATCAGAGGTGCCACTTGTAACCTGCACGGACCTAGGGGACCTGAACAAAGAGGGATGAATGCGGGAATAAAAGACAAGAGACGAAAGAGTATATTTTGAAGAAGGGGTCAGGGGGCACCTTGCCTCTTAGTGGACAAGGGTCCTGAGCTTTACACAGCCCTCCATATTTATTAGGCAAAACAGATAGCGATAAATGGGGGGTGATTGTGGGGTAGTAATTGTCCGTCTGCTGTTTGGTTCACAGCAGGCTTGCCAGACTGCATCCTGTGAACAATAGGTGCTAGATTTCTCAGTAGATAACTTCAAGGAGCCCAGCGCCAGGGAGTGAGGCCCTCAGCAAACCTTTTGGTGGCAGGCGCTGTGTGAGTTTGCTCACATCCTGCATTCATGATAAACAGTAGCTATTTGACCATATAGCCTCCAGTGGAATGCTGAGTTGATCATGATCCCTTTGTCCTTTTCAGCTCCCAACATCTCTCCCTTCGTGTTTATGTGTTAATTGAAAGAATGTAAGGCCAGGCTGGGCAGCTCTCATTCTCTGATTGGCAGTCCATCCGATTTTACAGACTATGAGCAGAAGACAGAGACAAAAACAGCATTATTCCAAGAACTACATATAAGATGTTAATGAGGTGCTTTAGATAGGTCCAAGGGCTGAGGCTTGCCAGGCCTTGCTGGAATTTGGTCCAGTCTTCTAAAGAAGGCTGACATTTTTGAGTTCGCTTATTTAAATCAAGAATTTTGTTTTGTCATTCACCAATATCAAAGGTGATGTTGGATGTGAACGCTCCCTGTAAATGAGCTTTCACAAGGTCCCGTGGATTCTCACTTTGGTTATATTCTAAGTTGTTTGCACAAATATGAATGTGGTTAAAATGACAACGCAATTGCTGCTGGAACTGCAAGCTCTGTACTTGTTCCCCTAACCATAGGACCGTGGATTTTAACATTGCCACTTCAGTTAACCCCGTGTTAATTTTATTCTGAAGTAGCCTCGTTTGATCAGCTGTGCGTGTCCAGTTCTCCAGGTCCTGAGCTGTTTGAATAGAATTATGCAAAGCTACAGAGAACATCACAACAGAAGTTATTAGTGTGACTAAAGAAACAATAGCAAAAATTATGCCTAAGGCTCTACAGACAAGATGAGTAAGCTAAGTTGGAAGAAGTTTCACAAAATGCAAAGCAGGTGTAGCAGCCCAAGGCTTGGACAGATTAACAGGAATCCATAGCCCAGGGATGCGACCCAAAATCATCAAGGTAGAAATGCTATGTGTTTGCAATGTGCTATGATTAATGCAGTGATAAAACTGGCAAGATTTACAGGTCAATTGGGTATTGTTTACCTGGAGCTTGTTCTCCTTAACTGCCAAAAAGACATAAGGATTAAAAACAAAAACTGTAAATTGAGTGGTGATATTCTTTACAAATGCAACATTAAGATTGTGTCACTTACTATTGCTATTATTGGAGAGTATTCCAATCCAGATGTTGCCATTCATAAATGGGAGTGCTGCCTTCCATATCGTCTCTTGAATTGGTCCTTTCCTCCCTAGATAATGCCACGGAAGAAGAGGTGGGCTAAATCCTGCTCCATGCCAAGCAATCTGGGCGGCAGACTGGGATTGGATCCCAGTATTGTATAAAGAAGAAGCATTAAAAGCTTGCCACCAATGCCAGTGAAGTTTGTGCCATGATTTCTGATTTTCATCTTTTCGATCTAATTGACCTTTAGGTCCCCAATCCACAATGTCTCCAGTTGACATAGATTGTTTTCTAGCCAGTGGAGCAAGACACTGGGTCCACGGAGTAGGGTAGGAACTATTGAATGGAATCCATTCCTTAATCAGCACAATTAGGGCAACTGGGCCGGGAAAGGTTGGTTAGCACACCAGTTACATTAATAGAACCAAGACTTAATAGGTACATAATTTTTCCATAGTGACTCAACCATGTTTGAGCTTGAATTGTAAGACAGCTATGGCTGAGCAACGTCTTTGTGGTGATACACAAAGGAAGTCCTTCCAGTGGAGCGGTATAATTAATGACATTATTCTGAGAGTCTAAGTGTTCTATGTCAGGGGGAGTTAGGGGTCCTGGAGCCCACACTCCCTGATCGTGATAAATCTCAGGAGGAGTGTCGCTCCAAAGTATAGGTTGTACTGCTGGGGGATTGAGAACATATGCACAATGTTTTTGCCTCTGCACAGCGAAAACATACTAAGGGAGGAGACCACCCCTCATATTGTCTTATACCCAATTTCTGCCTCCAAAGAAAGAAGAAGTAAAAACTAAAAGGCAGAAATGAAATCCACAGGCAGATAGCCTGGCGCCACACCCTGGGCCTGGTAGTTAAAGATCGACCCCTGACCTAATTGGTTCTGTTATCTATAGATTACAGACATTGTATAGGAATGCACTGTGAAAATCCCTATCTTGTTTTGTTCTGATCTAATTACCAGTGCACACAGCCCCCAGTCACATACCCGCTGCTTGCTCAATCAATCACGACCCTCTCACGTGCACCCCCTTAGAGTTGTGAGCCCTTAAAAGGGACAGGAATTGTTTACTCGGGGAGCTCGGCTCTTGAGGCAGAAGTCTTGCCAATGCTCCCCGCCGAGTAAACCCCTTCCTTCTTTAACTCGGTGTCTGAAGAGTTTTGTCTGCCGCTCGTCCTGCTACAATACTGCACAGGACACTATGGCTAACATGGCCAAGAACATGGAATCAGGGGGTTTTGCCTGTCACTGATGCTCCAGTAGTTTCTCATCTTCCTGCGTGGTTTTCTTGAGTTGTCCCCAGGTTATGGGGGTTGATGTCATCATCACTCTGGTCAGCCTTCTCTCTATCTTTGCACTCAGGCTCAGCTGGCTCATGGCTTGTATCGGAGGGACCAGGCCCATGGTTGGCTGCCCTGGGTGTCATGCGCGTCCGTGTGAAGAGACCACCAAACAGGCTTTGTGTGAGCAATAAAGCTTTTTAATCACCTGGGTGCAGGCAGGCTGAGTCCGAAAAGAGAGTCAGCGAAGTGAAATAAGGGTGGGGCCATTTTATAGGATTTGGGTAGGTAAAGGAAAATTCCAGTCAAAGGGGGGGTTGTTCTCTGGTGGACAGGAGTGGGAGTCACAAGGTGCTCAGTGGGGGAGCTTTTTGAGCCAGGATGAGCCAGGCACAAGATAATGTCATCGCTTAAGGCAAGGACTGGCCATTTTCACATCTTTTGTGGTGGAATGTCATCAGTTAAGGCGGGCAGGGCATTTTCACTTCTTTTGTGATTCTTCAGTTACTTCAGGCCATCTGGGCATATACGTGCAAGTCACAGGGGATGCGATGGCTTGGCTTGGGCTCAGAGGCCTGACACTGGGTTCCCCCAGGCTCGTACTCCATGGTTGCATGCACCTTGAGGGCACCCACACGGTTTGTCCATCGCCTGTGAAAACAGAAATATACCCTCTTCTCCATGTCAGTAAATCCGCTGGACGTTTCCATTTTCCTTCTTCCAGGGATTTCCATAACACTTTCGGATAAACTTTCCTCTTTTCCTCTAACACTTCCCAATGTCTTTCTGCTGGAGTCTTACCATCCATACCAGGAGTCAAAAAATTTAAGGTAAATAAGGCTAAATGTAGTTTTGATTGAGGTGGTAGTTGGCCTCCTATACCCCCTTTTGTATTTTCAACATGCATTATAATGTTTGATGTGCCCGCTCTACAATGTGTTGTCCTTTAAAATTGGAATTATAAGGAATTCCAATTTTATGGGTTATAAGCTGTAAGACATTTTGAAAAACATGACTAGTATAAATGGGTTCATTGTCAGTTTTTAATTGCTTATGTATCCCCATGTGAGCAAATGATGACAGACAATGTCATTGTACATGACCAGCTGTCTCACGTGTTTGGCATGTAGCATGCAGCATATGAGAATAAGTGTCTATAGTCATATGAACATAGCTAAGCTTACCAAAGGTTGCTATGTGTGTAATGTCAGGCCTCTGAGCCCAAGCCAAGCCATCGCATCCCCTGTGACTTGCACGTATTGTTATGCCCAGACCGTTTGTTCCCCAAAGAAGACCACCAGAGTCCAGTGTCAAAGCCAAGCGGCAAGGATCTTTACTACAAGTTCGAACTTGGTCCCTCCATTCCACAGTATACAAGAGGGCCCCGAACAATGCGAGCGTTTGCTTTTTATAGCCCGAACGTTGCAGGGGAACAAAGAAATTCTTTTGGCTCCCGCGCTTTCAGTAACCTTGAAGGGCTGTCTCCTTATCGGAGACTTTCTAGGTGGTGTTTGTACTGGGCTCAGGGAGTTTTGAGCCCGGGGCTGAGGAATGTGCCCAGCTCCTTTCAGTATACGCCCAGATGGCCTGAAGTAACTGAAGAATCACAAAAGAAGTGAAAATGCCCTGCCCTGCCTTAACTGATGACATTCCACCACAAAAGAAGTGAAAATGGCCGGTCCTTGCCTTAAGCGATGACAAGCGATGTAGCTGTAAAACCTGAATGACTGCAATTAGCTCTGAGTGTTGCGCTGAAACTCCAGAGGTCATTATTGTTCGAATACGTTTTGGTCCATAGATAGCGGCAGGACATTTGGAAGAGCCATCAGTAAAATAAGTCTGTCCACCTGGAATAGGCTTGTGATGAGTAATCACAGGAAGAATGAAATAATGGATTTTATAAAACTGTAAAATTTTTTCTTGAGGGGTAGTGGTTATCTATAGCACCCATGAAGTCTGCAAAAGTAGTTTGCCAGGCAGTCGACATTTCCCAAGCTGCGGCTTGTTGCTGGGAGTATAAAGGAACAATAATTTTGTCAGGGTCGTGTCCCGTAAACATTTTTGACCTATGCCTGCCCATAGTCACAATCTGTGTAATTAAAGAAAGATAAACTTGCAGGGTTTTGACTGTTTGATTAGGTAGAAAGAGCCATTCAATTACTGTTACAGACTTGTCCATGAACTGGTCCAAAAGTCCTGTTGGAGAGTTGGGGGTAGGAAGAATAAACAAAAGCAAGGGTTTTTGCAATTGTAGCCTTGGGGCATGTCTCTGCAATAACCTTTGCTCTACAAGCCATAATTCAGCTTCTGCCTCTTTAGTTAATTGCTGCAGGGAATTTATAGAAGAATCTCCTTGCAGGGTTTGGTAAAGATGTGTAAGTTGGTAGGTAGCAATACCTAACATCGGCCATAGCCAATTAATATCTCCTAATAATTGCTGAACATCATTTAAAGTCTGTAACCTGTCTTTATGGAAAACTACTTTCTGAGGCCGTACACCTCTCTCTAACAATAGTTCCTAAGTATTGGTGTGGGGAAGTTGTTTGTACCATTTCTGGAGCTATTTGGAGATTCTATTTAGTCAAAGCCTGCTTTGTTTCTCTGAATAACTGATGTAGGATTTGATCTGTAGGAGCAGCCAAAAGAATATCATCCATAAAATGAATGGTGTAAGCAGTAGGAAATGTATTCCGAGGTTCCTTTAATGCCTGGCCTACAAAATGCTGACATAGCGTAGGACTGTTAAGCATGCCCTGGGGTAAACTCTCCATTGATAATGAGACACAGGTTCTCTTTGATTAATAGAAGGCACAGAGAAAATGAATCGAGGCTTATCCTTCTCGTGTAAGGGTATAGTAAAGAAGCAATCCTTAAGATCTATTACTACAAGAGGCCAGTCTCTTGGAATAGCCGCTGGAGATGGTAAGCCTTTTTGTAAGGCACCCATCAATTTTATATGTGCATTAATAGCTCTTAAATCATGTAGCAGTCGCCATCTTCTGGACTTTTTGGTAATAACAAACACTGGAGAATTCCAGGGGCTGACTCCTCTATGTGTCTGGCATCCCATTGTTCTTTTACTAGCCGCTGAAGTTGTGTCAGCTTCTCCTGAGATAGGGGCCATTGATCCACCCATATGGGTTTGTCACTGAGCCATTCTAATGGTAAGGCAGTGGGTGGAGGAGAAATATCAATGACCCCCGTCAGAAATCCTGATGTCCTAGCCCTTTTCTATCTATTTTTCCAGTTACTGATAATCGGGTTAGGATTTCCTTAAAATTTTCCTAAACCTTTTTCCCTCTGATATCCCATGTTCTTCCTCATTTTAAATCCTGGGTTATCAAAGTTTTTTTTGTAAGTTTCATATCCCATGCTGTAAGTAAGTCTGGACCCCATAAATTGATAGCTATATTTGAAACATAAGGCTGAGAAGTACATGACTGTCTATCCGGAACAAGACAAGATAAAATCTCAGGGCTCTGTTGAACACTTTGAGCTGTTCCTACTCCCACTAGGGACGTAGAAGTTAATTGCAAGGGCCAGGATGGGGGCCAGTAGTCTTTAGATATTACTGATACATCAGCTCCTATATCCATAAGCCCATAAAATTTCTTTCCTTTAATTTGTACTACACAGGTAGGTCTGTTAGGTAGGTCTGTTAGGCTATGGGTTGGGATACATAGATTCCCATGTAGTTGTGCTCCCAAACCCTTTATTTCCTTGTTTCTCATTTTGTGCAGAAGGGTGTAATTTGCAGGGAATAAGCAATAATTAGCAATATAGTCTCCTGGTTCAAAAACCTAAAGATCTTGTGACATTAAAACTACTTGAATGGCCGGGCGCGGTGGCTCAAGCCTGTAATCCTAGCACTTTGGGAGGCCGAGACGGGCGGATCACGAGGTCAGGAGATCGAGACCATCCTGGCTAAGCGGTGAAACCCCGTCTCTACTAAAAATACAAAAAACTAGCCGGGCGAGGTGGCAGGCGCCTGTAGTCCCAGCTACTCGGGAGGCTGAGGCCGGAGAATGGCGTGAACCCAGGAGGCGGAGCTTGCAGTGAGCTGAGATCCGGCCACTGCACTCCAACCTGGGCGGCAGAGCAAGACTCCGCCTCAAAAAAAAAAAAACAAACAAAAAAAAACTACTTGAATTTCTCCTTCATAATCGGAGTCAATCACTCCTGGGACTACAGTCCCTTGCAAATTAAGATGGCTTTTGCCTAAAATTAGTCTCATGTATGCTGTTGGTAAAGGTCCCCAAATACCAGTGGAACTTTGATAGGTTTGTCTTCCGCTACTAACATGATTCTTTCTCTGGTGGGTAGATCTAATCCTGCACTTTGTGGTGTTCCTGGGGTGAGGGAATCAGTGTGCCTCTGGGAACTTATCCCTTCCCTGAAACGGGATTGAGGTCTGGACTGGGAATGCCCTCATTGTGGGGCCCGGGTCTAGGCCCCGTCTCATTTCCTGGCATGGGGGTGCCATTCTGATGAAATTTTGAGTGACACCAATTAGCCCAGTGATTTCCTTTGTTACAGGAAGGACAAAGTCCTGGCGTTTTTTCTGCTGGGTGGGACACTGTATTGTAAGGTCGTTTCTGTCCTGAGATCTGGCAGCGTTCCTTTTTAAAATGTCCAGTTTTTCCACAATTATAACATTTTCCCATTTTAGGGTTTGACCCTTGGCTCCTTTTAGATTTGTCAACTGTTAAATTAGCCATTGCTTTTGCTAACATTGCAGAGCGATGAAGCTCAGTTCCCACATCGTGACAATTTCCCAAGTTTTTTGTACACCTCACCAGTGCCAGTGCATGTTTACAATCCGTGTTTGCGTTCTCAAAAGCTAGAGTTAAGGTTAGCATTTCTGCAGCTGCGGTATGAGGAATTTGACACTTCACGGCCTCTTGCAATCTTGCAAAAAAAATGTGCATAGGGCGGCCAGGTGCAGTGGCTCACGCCTGTAATCCCAGCACTTTGGGAGGCCGAGATGGGTGGATCACGAGGTCAGGAGATTGAGACCATCCTGGCTAACATGGTGAAACCCCATCTCTACTAAAATTACAAAAAATTTTCCAGGCGTGGTGGCAGGCACCTGTAGTCCCAGCTACTTGGGAGGCTGAGGCAGGAAAATAGTGTGAACCCGGGAGGCGGAGCTTGCAGTGAGCCAAGATGGTGCAACTGCACTGCAGCCTGGGCAACAAAGCAAGACTCTGTCTCAGAAAAAAAAAAAAAAAAGAAAGAAAGAAAATGTGCATAGGGCTCTTGCAACCCTTGCATGATATGTAAAAAGGATTGTACTGGGACTCCCTCTTCAGGAATTGTGGCCCAGGCGCATTTAGCGGCCTGTGCGCACTGCTGATAAGCAGTGTCTGGGAGTGCCATTTGATATTCCAGGTCTGAATAAGGGCCATTACCTAACAGCATATCCTCTGTAATGTCTCGGTGTCTAGCAACATGATTCTGTCTAGCCTGGTCTGCACATATTTCTTGCCAATTTAAATTCCATGTCAGATATGTGCTAGTGGACAACCAAGCTTGCTCCAAGTGTTTTACATCAAAGGGTAAAAGACTCGTAGCACCAAACACGGATTCTAGCAATCCTAAGGTAAATGGGCTCTGTATGCCATTATTTATCACACTCGCTTTTAATTCCTTTAACAACTTAAACTCTCGTGGAGTGTATTCATGAATAATCTGCTGTGGATTATTTGGATCAGGCCTTACAGAAATACGAAAAGCACAAGGTCCTAAGGACTCTCCAGCTATGGCAGCAGAACGTAAAATTCTTTGTATTGGGGTCTCTATTTCTGCTACTGAAGGAAGCGGTACAGATGTTTCTGCAACTGGAGGAGGCAGTATAGGCCAATTTTTATCCTCCCTATCCTGTTCTTTATTTTCAATTGGAGCTGTGGGTGGGACAACAGATTCTTTAAGATTTTTAGATTCAGCCTGCTGCCCCGCAGAATAATAATGAGATAATGGCAGAAGTGCAGTACGAATTAAACTCCAAGTGGAAAAAAACAGAAGAATCAACTTCAGGACCTTTTTGATGAGTCTGTTTTAATCCTTCTCCTGCTCTAGCTCAATTTTCCACATCAAGAGTGCCTTCCTGATGGCCGGGTGTGGTGGCTTATGCCTGTAATCCCAGCACTTTGGGAGGCCAAGGCGGGTGGATCACGAGGTCATGAGATCGAGACCATCCTAGCCAACATGGTGAAACCCCGTCTCTACAAAAATACAAAAAGTTAGCCGGGAGTGGTGGTGCATGCCTGTAGTCCCAGCTACTCGGGAGGCCGAGGCAGTGGAATCACTTGAACCCAGGAGGCAGAGGTTGCAGTGAGCCGAGATTACGCCACTGCATTCCAGCCTGATGACAGAGCAAGATTCTGTCTCAAAAAAAAAAAAAAAAAAAAAGAGTGCCTGCCTGTGGAAACCATGGGTTATGTGTAATAACCCTTTATGGCTTCTGCAGGAGGTTAGTGCCTGTGAATTAACCTGAGCTCCAGACTGTCTCAACAGACAGTCTGTGCAACTGCACATAATGTTTTTCTTTAATAGACAAATTCTGCCCTTTGTTACCCTGATTCAGAAAACTTCCCATTCCCAGTACTTCTTTAAAGCACTGCTCCCAGTATCTCTTTAGGGCACTGACTTTATATCTGCTGCCAGCAGACTTGACCTGGGGTCCCTGTTCGCCTTGTCAATTTCAGTTCCTCTGCTCCAGCAGACCTTCTTTGTTCACATCCTTGAAGTCCCTGTTTGGGTGCCACTTTGTAGAGCACCTGATTCTGTCGCTGATTGGGGGCGCCACTTGTAACCTGCATGGACCTAGGGGGACTGAACAAAGCGGGGGCAAATGCAGGAATAAAAGACAGGAGACAAAAGAGTATATTTGGAAGAAGGGGTCGGGGGCACCTTGCCTCTAGTGGACTAGGGCCCTGAGCTTTACACAGCCCTCCATATTTATTAGGCAAAACAGATAGCAATAAATGTTGGGGGGGGGGTGATTGTTGGGTAATAGTCAGCTGTTTGGTTCACAGCAGCCTTGCCAGGCTGTATCCTTTGAACAATAGGCAATAGATTTCTCAGTAGATAACTTCAAGGAGTCCGGTACCAGGGAGTGAAGCCCTCAGCAAACCTTTTGGTGGCAGGCACAGTGTGAGTTTGCTCACATCCTGCATTCGTGATAAACAGTTTGCTGTTTGATCATATAGCCTCCAGTGGAATGCTGAGTTGGTCACAATCCCTTTGGCCTTTTCAGCTCCCAACATCTGACCTGAACACTGGCCTCTCCTATCATCTCCCTGCTCCAGCATCACTGCCTCTTTGCTAGTCCTCATCCAACCTTCCTGGGGCCTTTACAGTTTGATTCCTCTGCCTGGAATTCCCTGCCTTGCCTAAGGCCCATAATCACTTGGGTTATTTTCTCCCTATTCAGGTCTGTGCCTTCTCTGAACACTTAAACTCAAAACCCTGACTCTTTCACCTTCACTCTGTTCACCTTCCTTGGGTTATTCTTAGTGCTTTATCACCAATATATTTCTTATCAGTGTATCTGTATGTTGCCATTTTCCCACACTGGAATGTAGACTCTGTAGAAAGGACTTTGTTTACTGCTTTATTTTCAGTATCTAGGTCAATGCCAGGCTAATACTAGTGTAAACCAAAAATAAAATCCCAAACCCTCCATCCCCTGCTGACTGGATGGACCCCTTCTGGGCCAAAGGGACCCCAGAGAAACCTGAAAACCAAACCAAACCAAACCAAAAAAAACCAGAATTATTGGCGATGGACAAGAAGCAAAGTGGAACACACCTTGTTGTACCCCCTCCCTTTTGGAGTGTAGTCACAACTGGCCAGCATTAACATTAAAATAAAGATCCTAAGACTCACAAACACACTCTTTGTGGCAGTAAGGTCTAAACTCCAACCTGACTGATATAGCATCACATGACAGATAGCAGACTCTGAAGGAAATCAAGATGTTTTACCCCAAAATATATTTCTTTGAAATATTTTGAAATGGCCCTGGAAAGCCATCTTTTGTGTGGGGAATTTGCATCTGTAAAGAATCTCCATTAATGCAGCCAGGTCTTTCCTGAATCTAGGAGAGGTTAAACAAGAGTTTAACATACCTTTTAAGATCCGAAAAGAGACATTTACCATCAATTCTCTCAGAAGGCTGCTGCCTATGAGGCTTCATCCATATAACAAGAACCTTGGTCTCCACAACCTCTCCCTTAACGCAGTAATTTCCTTCTGTTGACAGTCTTTAGACAAAACTTGACTCTTTAAACCAATTGCTAATCAGAAAATCTGTAAACTCCCTGCTTCAAGATATCCCACCTCTTTAGGCTAAACAAAAGTATACCTTCCATGTGTTGATTTATGATTTTACCTATAATTCCTGTCTCCCTAAAACACATAAAACCAACCTGTAACCTGTAACTGCACTGCCTCACACACGCTTTCTCAGGACCTCTTGAGGCTGTTCATGGGCCATGGTCACTCATTGGCTCAGAATAATCTCTTTAACTATTTTAGAGTTTGGGTTTAACTTCAACACTAGGCATTTCATAAATATTTGCAGAAGGTATAACTGAATCATCTCAACTCCTTAGAGGTGGTTCCACTGTTCTCATTCTACTGGTAAGGAAGTGAGTCTTGGGGTCATTAAGGAACTTTGCCTCTGGGCGGAAATTTATTTATTTATTTATTTATTTTATTTATTTATTTTTTTTTGAGACGGAGTCTCACTCTGTCGCCCAGGCTGGAGTGCAGTGGCCGGATCTCAGCTCACTGCAAGCTCCGCCTCCCGGGTTCACGCCATTCTCCTGCCTCAGCCTCCCAAGTAGCTGGGACTACAGGCGCCCGCCACCTCGCCCGGCTAGTTTTTTGTATTTTTTAGTAGAGACGGGGTTTCACCGTGTTAGCCAGGATGGTCTCGATTTCCTGACCTCGTGATCCACCCGTCTCGGCCTCCCAAAGTGCTGGGATTACAGGCTTGAGCCACCGCGCCCGGCCTTCTGGGCGGAAATTAAAAAGGCGTATGGCCGAGGAGGGTAGTGCATGCTGGTTCTTGATTCAGTCCTGCAGCACGGTCCAATCTAGAGTTGTGTATTTGAGAAAAACACCTGGATAAACTATTCCTTACTGTAGAGATGAAAATGAAATTGCCCAAGGGGTTCTCCTTGTCCACTGCCCAGACAGAACTGATTTATCAGGACGGGGGAGTCGTAATAGAGACAAAGTTTTTGGGTTTTTTTTTTTTTTTTTTTTTTTTGAGACAGTCTTGCTCTGTCACCCAGGCCGGAGTGCAATGGCACAATCTCAGCTCATGGCAACTTCCTCCTCCTGTGTTTGAGATTCTCCTGCCTCAGCCTCCTGAGTAGCTGGGATTACAGGTATGTGCCACCATACCCAGCTAGCTTTTTTTTTTTTTTTTGAGACGGAGTCTCTGTTGCCCAGGATGGAATGCAGTGGGGCGATCTCGGCCCACTGCAACCTCCACCTCCCGGGTTCAAGCGATTCTCCTGCCTCAGCCTCCTGAGTAGCTGGGATTACAGGTGTGTGCCGCCATGCTCAGCTAATTTTTTTGTAGTTTTAGTAGAGACGGGGTTTGGCTGTGTTGGCCAGGCTGGTTTTGAACTTCTGACCTCAGATAATCCACCCACCTTGGCCTCCCAAAGTGCTGGGATTACAGGCATGAGCCACCATGCCCGGCCAGGCTAATTTTTGTATTTTTAGTAGAGATGGGGTTTCACCATGTTGGCCAGACTCGTCTCAAACTCCTGACCTCAGGTGATCCACCCGCCTCAGTCTCCCAACGTGCTGGGATTACAGGCGTGAGTCACTGGGCCTGGCTGAGAAAGAGTTTAATTCATGCAGACCCAGCTGTACAGGAGACTGGAGTTTTATTATCGCTCAAATCACTCGCCTAGAAAACTCCAAGATAGGGATTTTAAAGGATAATGTAGTGGGTAGGGGATCACAAAGTGAGGGGTGCTGATTGGTTGGATCAGAGAGAAAATCATAGAGAGTCAAAGCGGCCCTCTTGGGCTGAGTCACTTCTTGGGTGGGGACCACAAGACCAGATTAGCCAGTTTATTGATCTGGGTGGTGCCAGCTGATCCCATCAAGTGCAGGGTCTGCAAAATATCTCAAGCACTGGTCTTAGGTTTAATAATAGTGATGTTATCCCTAGGAGCACTGGGGGAGGTTTCAGAATCTTGTAGCCTCCTGCTGCATGACTCCTAAATTTCTAGTCTTGTGGCTAATTTGTTACTCCTGCAAAGGCAATCTAGCCGGGCGCGGTGGCTCACGCCTGTAATCCCAGCACTTCGGGAGGCCGTGGCAGGCGGATCACGAGGTCAGGAGATCCAGACCATCCTGGCTGACACAGTGAAACCCCATCTCTACTAAAAATACAAAAAAATTAGCCAGGCGTAGTGGCGGGCGCCTGTAGTCCCAGCTACTCAGGAGGCTGAGGCAGGAGAATGGCGTGAACCTGGGAGGCGGAGCTCGCAGTGAGCCGAGATCGCGCCCCTGCGCTCCAGCCTGGGCGGCAAAGCAAGACTCCGTCCCAAAAAAAAAAAAAAAAAAGCAATCTAGTCCCCAGGCAAGAAGGGGTTTTGCTTTGGTAAAGGGCTGTTACGTGTTTGTTTCAAAATTAAAGTATAAACTAAGTTTCTCCCCAAGTTAATTCGTCTTAAGCCCAGGAATGAACAAGGATGGCTTGGCGGTTAGAAGCAAGATGGAGCCAATTAGATCAGATCTCGTTCACTGTAATAATTTTCTCAATTATAATTTTTTCGAAGGCGGTTTCAAAAAGGCAATGTTTGCTGGGCGTGATGGCCCACGCGGTAATTCTAGCACTTTGGGAGGCCCAGGTGGATGGATCCTTTGAGCTCAGCAGTTGTGGACCAGACTGGCCAACATGGTGAAACCCCGTCTCTACTTAAAATGCAAAATAGCCAGGTGTGCTGGCCTGAGCCTGTAGTCCCAGCTACTCAGAGGGCTGAGAGGGGAAAATCATCTTGGCCCGGGAAGTGGAGGCTGCAGTGAGCTGAAATGCCGCCACTGCACTCCACCTGGGCAACGGGAGTTAAGACCCTGTCACCAAAAAAAAAAAAAAAAAAAAGGCAATGTGGTTATTCAGCATAAGCCTGAGTAGGCCATTCCCATGCCCATTCCTCAGATGACATACCTACTGTATATTTGCAAAAGATCAACATAGTTTATAGGGTTAGCTAGAATTAATCCAAGCTTGCTTGTTAGAAATTAACATTGCTTTTTGAAAAACTGCCTAATAAAACAATTCTTTAGCAGTGATTCCCATCTTCTATTCTATATGGTTAAGAAATATTCCATAACCATCTAGCCAAGAAAACGCCTAGTGAATTCGTGTTACTCTAAGGCAGATACTACAAATATTTTAAACGACTGCTTTAAAATCAAAGGGTGGGACTGTGGTGTTAGAAATGGAAAGCCTAAATGTCTAACGACTCTGGAGCTGTGTGACCTTGGGCCAGTTACCTAACTTCTGTTTTGTTATTAATCCCGGGTCTTAAAACACTTCAGAGATAATCGTGAGAATGAAATACACTGCAGTCCCTACCAGTACTAGGTACCCAATAAAAGATAGCTTCATTTTAATATCAAACAGAAAACCCGCACTGCAAAACTGAAACGGTTGCGTCCTACCAATGCATACCAAGTTTTTGGGCCTTTCCACTTAACCTCAAAGTGCCCCCTTGAACCTAAACAAGAATGAAAAGGAAAATGAGAAGCAAGCTGCGGGGCGTGCATTTATTTCCAGCTCTGCTGCCTGTAGAGTCGCCCGGCCCGCCGCCTGAGAACTCGAAAAGCCCTCTCTGCTCAGTCGAGGGGTTCTCCCATCTCCGGGGCGGGACCTCACCTTGGAAGGATCCCTCTCACTCCGCCCCTCCTGGAATGCGGCTGAGCGGCGGATGTCCCTTTTCGGGCGCCATAGGCCACGTTCCTATTGGCTAGCTTTGTTTGGCGCCAAAGAGCAGAGGCGGAGGCGAGAGCCTGGCGCTGTAGGTCTTAGAACCAAAGGAGTGAGGGGGCCCAGAGCGCAGTTACCCTTTTGGCGTGAGAGCTGGCAGTTGGCAAGGCTGCAAAAGCGGAAAGCGTCCGCCATGTTCTGCGAGAAAGCCATGGAACTGATCCGCGAGCTGCACCGCGCGCCGGAAGGGCAGCTGCCTGCCTTCAACGTGAGGGGCGGATAGACTCGGACGGGGCGTGCCGGGGTTGGGCTCGGGGCTCTGGGGCGGGGCGGCCCCCCGGCAGGGTTTACTTTCGCACCTTGTTCCCCCCGAGGTCCGGAAAAATGTTGGGAAGCAGCAAAACAAAATTCGGGAGGAAAAAGCATTCGTGTTTACGCTACCCAGCGATTTGGTGAATTTCCTCATCTGAGCACGTTTTAGCATTTTTCCTTGGACAGATTTGTTCCGGACCCTTAAAACGTTTACAGGTTGCTTGATAATTTAGCATATCTTGCCCACTCAGGCATCTAAGCGTGGTCAGGAAAAGCTAGGCCTCTGGAACCTGGCTGAGATTCTGGTTCTGTAGTGTGACTTTGGGGCAGTTACTCAAGCTTTCTGTGCTCTCAGTTTTCTCATACGCAAAAATGGGGATGGTGACGATAATAGTACCCAACGCGTGATGTAGTGGACGCAAAATGAGTGGCACGTGTAACGGTCTGTGCATATGCCTCACATACAGTAAGGGCTGAGTCAGTGTTAGCTATTAATGTTCTTGTTCTCCTGCTGCTACTATTAATATTAGGATTATTTGTATTTTTCTACCACTGCTACCCCAGGGAGAGTGCTAAGCACTTCATGTACATTATCTCTTGTCTTTCTGATAACCCTTTGAGGGCCCGGTGGCATGACTCCTGCCTGTAATCCCAGTACTTTGGGAGGTTGAGGCGGGAGGATCGCTTGGGGCCCAGGAGTTCAAAGCTGCAGTGAGCCATGATAGTGCCACTGCATTCCAGCCTGAGTGACAGAGGGAGACCCTGTCCCAAACAAAACAAAAATAACTTTTTGATGTTTAAACTATTGATTTCCACTTTTTTCAGCTATATATGCATAGGATTGGGGAGATTTAAGTATATTGCCTAAGGTGACACAGCAGGAAAGCTAGGATTTGAACCCTGGCACTCTGGCTCCAGAGCCTGCACTCTAAATTCTGTATTTCACTTCTGTCATAGAGCAGGCATTATATGGATATCAGGACACATTTTGCTGGAAGAGGGGCACAAAAACAGATAATAGAGTTCACCACAATAAGTGATACCAAGGAGGTGTAGCAAGGAGCACGAAGGAGAAACACCAGTATGAGCTGTGGTAGAGGAGGTGACATATGAGCCTTTCCATCCTCAAGGATGAGGTTACTGATCTGAGAAGGAAGTGAGGCATCCCAGCCAAAGGATGCTGCAGCACAAAGTCACGTGGTCACACTGGAGCAGGTGATCAATAGGATCTTTGGGGAGGCTAGGAAGGTGGCTCACAGCCTACATGAGTTTGTTGTTCACTCGTAAGGCATGCTGGGAGCTGGTAGAGGATTTTAGACAAGGAAGTGATAGGGTAATTTTTGTGTTTTGAAGATAACTGCGACAGCAATATGGGGAATGGATTGAAGAGAGGAAAGAATGGAACAGAGATGGCTACTGGGTGGCTGATAGAGCAGGTGAGAGGTGTGTGGTCTGAACTGTGTCAGGTCAGTGGCACTGAGATCAGTGTCTGGGTTTTAGAGGCATGAAGCAAACACGACTTGTAACTATTAGAGCAGGGGCAGAGATGGAGCCCATAATGAATGAGAGGGAGAAATCGGGATCTTGGAGGATCCTCAGGAAACTGGGTAAACGACATCAGAGTTCAGGAGATAGAGTGTGTTGGGAAAGGTAATGCGTTTTGTTTTGAACACTAAAGAGCACCTAGCCGGACAATTAGATTGTCTTACAAATCAAGAAACTGAGCCAACACAAATTATGGGTCCAGTTAAGGAACTCGTCTGAATTTACAGCATATTGGAGATAGAGCTTCATCTTGAAGCCAGGTTTTCCAGTTTCCTGTCAATTGTTTTTTCAACTTCACAACAGTTACCTCATTTAAAAAGTTAGAAGGCAGCAGTCTGCAGCTCAGTAGAGATGCTGGAATGCAGGAGCGTGTAAGTGCTAAAATGTGGCTGGAGAAATAGGAACTTTAGAGGCCATCGTACATATCAGGACACGGGCCTAGAGAACAGAGAGACTGTGCCAGCAGCAGGTGCGGCCAAGCTGGATTTTGGACCTGACTCTGACACTTAGTTTAGCTCTGTTTTACTCAAATTTTAAGATAAATATTGGGTTATCACTTTGTGGGGCTAGGGGCTGGTCTTAGAAGTTGTAGAATCAGGCCAGGCGCGGTGGCTCATACCTGTAATCCCCCCACTTTGGGAGGGCAAGGCGGGTGGATCACAAGGTCTGGAGATTGAGACCATCCTGGCTAACACGGTGAAACCCCGTATCTACTAAAAATACAAAAAATTAGCCGGGCGTGGCGGGACGTGCTTGTAGTCCCAGCTACTCGGAAGGCTGAGGCAGGAGAATCGCTTGAACCTGGGAGGCGGAGGTTGCAGTACGCCGAGATCGGGTCACAGCACTCCAGCCTGGGCAACAGAGTGAGACTCCGCCTCAAAAAAAAAAAAAAAGTTGTAGAATCACTCTTTTGTAGGTCTTAATTTGGTGGAGCACCTTTTGTCTCACTAGTGCCTTCCACTGACAAACCCACCTGATGATCTCAAGGTGATTCAGCAGCCTGGAACACTCAGTCAGCCTGCGGAGGCTGGCTTCCGACTCAGTGGCACAGAGGAAGGCTGACGGTGGGTCTGAGAGGCCCTAGGACCACACAGGCTTTTCTTTTTTTTACTGTTTTGAGATGGAGTTTTGCTCGTGTGGCCCAGGCTGGAATGTGGTTCACTGCAACCTCTGCCTTCTGGGCTAAGCAATTCTCCTGCCTCAGCCTCCCTAGTAGCTGGGATTACAGGCGCCCGCCACCACACCCAGATAATTTTATGTATTTTTAGTAGAAACAGGGTTTCACTATGTTAGCCAGGCTGGTCTCGAACTCCTGACCTCAGGTGATCCACCCACCTCAGCCTCCCAGAGTTCTGGGATTACAGGTGTGAGCCACTGTACCTGGCTCAACACACAGGCTTTTCTTCTGGAATCACTCGTGGTGAAGTGCTGTGTTCAGCAAATAGAAAAGTGATTACTCCCTTTCAATATGCAGAATTGATACTTTTTTTAAAAAGTGCATTTTTAGTAAAATTAGACCAAGCATGGTGGCTCACGACTGTAATCCCAGCCAGCACTTTGGGAGGCCAAGGTGGAAGGAATGCTTGAGCCCAGGAGTTCGAGACTATTCTGGGGCAACATAGTAAGACCCCATCTTCACAAAAAATAGAATTATCCGATGTGGTGGCACAGATCTGTAGTCCCAGCAACTTAGGAGGCTGAGATGAGAGGATTGTATGACTCCAGGAAGTTGAAACTGCAGTCAGCTGTGGTCACGCTATTACACTCCAGCCTGGGTGACAGGCTTAATCCCTGTCTTAAAAAGGAAAAGGTAAGAAAATTACCTTGGGCTCATGTAGAAGTCATGCTTGCATTTTTCACCAGGAATTACATCTTTTGAGCAGAGTTGAGTAGTTGATTTTGGAATTGTGCCATTTGTATATACCACAGCATTTTTGCCAACGCGTATATTTTGGCTCTAAAAATAGATTGCGAAAAAGAGATGGGATTGCTTCTCTTTGGATTGTTGGCAGACCTATTGGGCAACATTTAATCATTTCAGGCTGGACACGGTGACTCCCGCCTGTAATCCCAGCACTTTGGGAGACCATGGCAGGCGGATCACTTGAGGTCAGGAGTTTGAGAGCGGTGTGGCCAACATAGCGAAACCCTGTCTCTACCAAAAAAAAAAATTACAAAAATTAGCCAGGCATGGTGGCTTACACTTGTAATCCCAGCACTTTGGGAAGCTGAGGTGGGTGGATTGCCTGAGGTCAGGAGTTCAAGACCAGCCTGGTGAACATGGTGAAACACTGTCTCTACTGAAAATACAAAAATTAGCTGGGCTGAGGCAGGAGAATCACTTAAACCTGGGAGGCAGAGGTTGCAGTGAACTGAGATCACACCACCGCACTCCAGCCTGGGCCACAGAGTGAGACTCCATCTCAACAACAACAACAACAAGAAAAATCAGAATTCTAATGTTTTATTTTTCCAAGGGAAAATTTGCCCCAAACTGGATATTAGAAAAACTCCTATGGCCAGTTTTTGCAGTGCAAACCAAAACCACTATTCCTTTTTCTTTTTTTTTTTTTTTTTTTTTTTTTTTTT